>NC_084550.2:20875000-20937500 GCF_033978685.3 Nerophis lumbriciformis | reverse complement strand
ATGTGTTAAACATGCTTGTATTATCATTAAACACCTTTAACTTGTTAACAATATTAACTATATGTGTTAAACATGCTTGTATTATCATTAAACACCTTTAAGTTGTTAACAATATTAACTATATGTGTTAAACATGCTTGTATTATCTTTAACCACCTTTAAGTTGTTAACAATATTAACTATATGTGTTAAACATGCTTGTATTATCATTAAACACCTTTAAGTTAACAATATTAACTATATGTGTTAAACATGCTTGTATTATCTTTAACTACCTTTAAGTTGTTAACAATATTAACTATATGTGTTAAACATGCTTGTATTATCTTTAACCACCTTTAAGTTGTTAACAATATTAATTATGTGTTAAACATTCTTGTATTATCATTAAACACCTTTAATTTATTAACAATATTAACTATATGTGTTAAACATGCTTGCATTATCTTTAAACACCTTTAACTTATTAACAATATTAACTATATGTGTTAAACATGTTTGTATTATCTTTAACCACCTTTAAGTTGTTAACAATATTAACTATATGTGTTAAACATGCTTGTATTATCTTTAACCACCTTTAAGTTGTTAACAATATTAACTATATGTGTTAAACATGCTTGTATTATCTTTAACCACCTTTAAGTTGTTAACAATATTAACTATGTGTTAAACAGGCTTGTATTATCATTAAACACCTTTAATTTATTAACAATATTAACTATATGTGTTAAACATGCTTGCATTATCATTAAACATCTTTAACTTGTTAACAATATTAACTATATGTGTTAAACATGCTTGCATTATCATTAAACATCTTTAACTTGTTAACAATATTAACTATATGTGTTAAACATGCTTGCATTATCTTTAAACACTTTTAACTTATTAACAATATTAACTATATGTGTTAAACATACATGTACTATCATTAAACACCTTTAACTTGTTAACAATATTAACTATATGTGTTAAACATGCATGTACTATCATTAAACACCTTTAACTTGTTAACAATATTAACTATATGTGTTAAACATACTTGTATTTTCATTAAACAACTTTAATTTATTAACAATATTAACTATATGTGTTAAACATACTTGTATTATCATTCAACACCTTTAATTTATTAACAATATTAACTATATGTGTTAAACATGCTTGCATTATCATTAAACACCTTTAACTTGTTAACAAAAACATATATTTCTTAAATAAGTAAATATAAATTATATATATGAATGAGGTAGATCCCCACGACTTGATCAATTGAAAAGTAGCTTGCCTGCAGAAAAAGTGTGAGCACCTCTGCACTAGGCCAGTGAGTAGGTTGTGATTAGGTCGTGAATTTATGAGGATAATCAGTAAAAAAAACATGGGTAAATGGTAGAGATGTCCGATAATATCGGGCTGGCGATATTATCGGCCGATGAATGCTTTAAAATGTAATATCGGAAATTATCGGTATCGGTTTCAAAAAGTACAATTTATGACTTTTTAAAACGCCGCTGTGTACACGGACGTAGGGAGAAGTACAGAGCGCCAATAAAACTTAAAGGCACTGCCTTTGCGTGCCGGTCCAATCTCATAATACCTACGGCTTTTCACACACACAAGTGAATGCAATTCATACTTGGTCAACAGCCATACAGGTCACACTGAGGGTGAGCGTATAAACAACTTTAACACTGTTAAAAATATGCGCCACACTGTGAACCCACACCAAACAAGAATGACAAACACATTTCGGGAGAACATCCGCACCGTAACACAACATAAACACAACAGAACAAACACCCGGAACCCCTTGCAGCACTAACTCTTCCGGAACGCTACAATATACACCCCTTGCTACTACAAAACACCCACAATCTCCGGAACTTACACATCTGTGAAGGCACCATTAATGCTGAAAGGTACATACAGGTTTTGGAGCAACATATCCATCAGTGTGTGAATGGGTGAATGTGGAAATAGTGTCAAAGTGCTTTGAGTTCCTTAGAAAAGCGCTATACAAGTACAACCCATTTACCATAAGTTGCCATCAAATAAAAGTTATCATGGACGCCCCTGCTTATTTCAGCAAGACAATGCCAAGCCACGTGTTACAACAGCATGGCTTCATAGTAAAAGAGTGCGGGTACTAGACTGGCCTGCCTGTCTCGCGTTGAAAATGCGTGGCGCATTATGAAGCCTAAAATACCACAACCGAGACCCCCGGACTGTTGAACAACTTAAGCCATACTTGCCAACCTTGAGACCTCCGATTTTGGGAGGTGGGGGGTGGGGCGTGGTCGGGGTGGGGCGGGGGCGTGGTTGTGGGCGGGGCTAAGAGGGGAGGAGTATATTTACAGCTAGAATTCACCAAGTCAAGTTTTTCATATATATATATACATATATATATATATATATAAGAAATACTTGACTTTCAGTGAATTCTAGCTGTATATATATTTATTTTATTATATATATATATATATATATATATATATATATATATATATATATATATATATAAAAATAAAATAAATACTTGAATTTCAGTGTTCATTTATGTACACATATACACACACATAACACTCATCTACTCATTGTTGAGTTAAGGGTTGAATTGTCCATCCTTGTTCTATTCTCTGTCACTATTTTTCTAACCATGCTGAACACCCTTTCGCAGGTACCCAGAAAGGTTTCGAGTACCACCAAAAAAACTGAATCTCTGAAGACAGTATAAAAATCTGTGTTAAAGGTGTACAAATACTGTTTGTATAAAAAGCATGTTATTTTTTTACAAACGAGGGTTAAGAGTTCAGCACTAAAAAAAAAAAAAAGAATGTGGCTTAAATACAGTTTTTTAATTGAGCTGCTGCATTTTTTGGTTGGGTTGTTTATTTATTTTGAGTAACTTTTATACATTTCTAAAAGGGGAATAATGTAATAGAGTTATCTATGTTTGTCTGTTGCCATCTCCTGGTGAATGTTGGCTATAGCGTACTGGGGTTACTTTTTGGTTGGCCAACGATTTACGTGGTGTTGCGCACCTGACGTCACTCAGGTCCGCATGGAGCTGGAGGGGGCGTGGCTTCCAGCTCCGCCTGAATTTCGGGAGATTTTCGGGAGAAAATTTGTCTCGGGAGGTTTTCGGGAGAGGCGCTGAATTTCGGGAGTCTCCCGGAAAATCCGGGAGGGTTGGCAAGTATGACTTAAGCTGTACATCAAGCAAGAATGGGAAAGAATTCCACCTGAAAAGCTTCAAAAATTGCTCTCCTCAGTTCCCAAACGTTTACTGAGTGTTGTTAAAAGGAAAGGCCATGTAACACAGTGGTAAAAGTGCCCCTTTTTTGCAATGTGTTGCTGCCATTAAATTCTAAGTTAATGATTATTTGCAAAAAAAAAATAAAGTTTCTCAGTTGGAACATTAAATATCTTGTCTTTGCAGTCTATTCAATTGAATATAAGTTGAAAAGGATTTGCAAATCATTGTATTCTGTTTTTATTTACGAGTTACTCAATGTGCCAACTTCGCTGGTTTTGGGTTTTGTAATTTCCTGTTTGTGAGCAAATCAAGACCAGGGGGAGTTCTGGTTTCACTTACAAGAAATGTGTGTACACGGTGTCGCCCATGTGACCCGACAGGATCAGATGCTTCTTGGTGATGTCATAGACGGGTAGTTCCACTCCGACCACAATGGCCGCTCGCTGAGCAGTTAGAGAGACGCCCTGGCGGAGAGAGAGAGAGAGGCGGCGTTACACTTCTTGGCAACAAACAGCAGAGGGTGAAATGAGTTCAAGGTCAAATGAGGCTACAGGAATCCTGTGGAAAAGTAAAAGTGGCCGAGTGCAACATTTACTAGTGCAGGACTACTAAGTGTTTTAGTACATTTTGTACCATCAGACTCATTAACAATACAGAGTGGTGGACAGCACTCAATTAATTTTTATTTAAATTACATTTTAATGTTATTATATCACTCATCAAGTATCAGTAAACTGGAATTATGTTTTGTTATGTTTGGCTTGTGAATTTAAAAAGTGAAGATGGTTAACTCAAAATTGCACATTTCTGTTCCACCAAAGTTAACGTGTTTGTTTGCACAGAGCAGTTTCATGCTTAATCATTATAAAAAAAAAAATTCATTTTTTTCTCGGGCTCAATAAAATAACACCATAAGCTTAAGTCAGGAATGGGCCGGCAACAAAGTCTTCTGGACAATATATAGTCCAGCAAACTATTGCCATTAAACAATATTACTTTCATCTCAATTTTAAGAATAATTTTAGGTAGGGATGTCCAATAATGGCTTTTTGCCGATATCCGATATTCTGATATTGTCCAACTCTTTAATTACCGATACCGATATCAACCGATATATACAGTCGTGGAATTAACACATTATTATGCCTAATTTGGACAACCAGGTATGGTGAAGATTAGGGATGTCCCGATCCGATATTTGGATCGGATCGGCATAGCAATTATATGCCACGCACAAAATCAAATAAAAAAATAAGCGCATAACAATTTTCGACACACGGACACGGCAGAGAAAACAGTTTTCGTCATCATTGTTCAAATATTATAACGTCTGTCGAGACGCTTATCTCCATTCGGTGCCACACGTCCACACCATCAAAATGCAGAGGAAAAAATTTCTAGATCAACACCGTATGAAAAAATCTGTGATTTTTTTAGTTGTGATTTCCTTCTCTGCATGAAAGTTTAAAAGTAGCATATATTAATGCAGTATGAAGAAGAATGTTTTAATGTAGACATGCAAGCCTTGAAAGAAAATGTTGAAAATCAAGACTACATTTCCTGCAAATGGATGCATTTCTACCCTATATTTTAACTTTAGATTTATTCTCATATCAAACTCTTTTGGCTGTCTTTTTGACACTTACATCCGGCGCCCCCGTCCACACCCCTGATTATAAATAATGTAAATAATTCAATGTGATTATCTTGTGTGATGACTGTATTATGATGATAGTATATATCTGATAGTATATATCTGTATCATGAATCAATTTAAGTGGACCCCGACTTAAACAAGTTGAAAAACTTATTCGGGTGTTACCATTTAGTGGTCAATTGTACGGAATATGTACTTCACTGTGCAACCTACTAATAAAAGTCTCAATAAATCAATCAAAACACATAGAATCATCATACTGCTGTGATTATATGCATCAAGTGTTCATTCAAGGCTAAGGCAAAATATCGAGATATATATCGTGTGTCGCAATATGGCCTTAAAATATCGCAATATTAAAAAAAGGCCATATCGCCCAGCCCTTGTTTCAATGATGCCATTTCTGTTTGTCATGTATAATTGTGTCTATTTTGTGTTTATCCTTGAATAAACAGGTTAGTTTCTTGTTACCAACCATTTTGTATTATTCAAACTCACCTAATTTAGCTGGCTAGTTGTTATCAAGAGTACTAAAACCCTTTTTAACATGATTCTGACAACTAAGTAGGCTAAATAACTGATAGGCCATTATCGGTCAGTATCGGTATCGGATCGGAAGTGCAAAAACAATATCGGTATCGGATCGGAAGTGCAAAAACCTGGATCGGGACATCCCTAGTGAAGATAAGGTACTTTTAAAAAAAACTAATAAAATAAAATAAGATAAATAAATTAAAAACATTTTCTTGAATAAAAAAGAAAGTAAAACAATATAAAAACAGTTACATAGAAACTAGTAATGAATGAAAATTAGTAAAATTAACTGTTAAAGGTTAGTACTATTAGTGGACCAGCAGCACGCACAATCATGTGTGCTTACGGACTGTATCCCTTGCAGACTGTATTGATATATATTGATATATAATGTAGGAACCAGAATATTAATAACAGAAAGAAACAACCCTTTTGTGTGAATGAGTGTGATTGAGTGGGGGAGGAAGGTTTTTTGGGTTGGTGCACTAATTGTAAGTGTATCTTGTGTTTTTTTATGTTGATTTAATAAAAAAATAAAATAAAATAATAAAAAAAACGATAGCGATAATAAAAAAAACGATACTGATAATTTCCGATATTACATTTTAACGCATTTATCGGCCGATAGACATCTCTAATTTTAGGCACTAATACAATCATATTATATAGTAAAATGCCGGCGTAAGCGCACTTTTTGTGTCTATTTACTAAGGGTGTAACGGTACACAAAAATTTCGGTTCGGTACGTACCTCGGTTTAGAGGTCACGGTTCGGTCAATTTTCGGTACAGTAAGAAAACAACAAAATATAAATTTTTTGGTTATTTATTTATCAAATTTGCAAACAATGTTATGTTATTTTCATTTATTATGCGTCCCCGGGGGGCAGCCCGAGTGGAGAAACAATGGTTTTATCCTTTTAACATTGCTTTAAAATAGCTGTGTGTGTGATGGATGTGAGCCACCACTAGGCTGATAAGTGCAAGCAGGCACTCATGAATGCTAAGCATAACAATAACATACCGTATTTTTCGGAGTATAAGTCGGTCTGGAGTAGAGACGATACTATGGCGTCACATTAGTGCTAAAAATCCAAGCGCATAAAAACTGTTATCGCGCGCTGATTCCCTACTTCGTGCGCGCGCGCGACAACCTTTTGCGCGCGCGTGGTGCCTTTCTGCGTGCGCGCGCGTGGTGCCTTTCTGCGTGCGCGCGCGTGGTGCCTTTCTGCGTGCGCGCGGTGCCTTTCTACGCACGCGCCGTCTCGGTCTGTGCTCTGTCATGTTTCGTTTTGGCACTTTGGGGGCGGGTATGCTTAGACGGCCCCTTCTTTCTGATTGGTCAGGCGAAAAATGCTCAGAGCCAATCAGAAGTATAGCAGGGCGGGTCATCGTCAATATGTATCAAGATTTACGGAGGAAGAAGTGGATTAAAAAAATGTCGCGCGCTGATGAAGGTTATTTCATACCACATAAACACAATACAGGGTAATACAAAATGTGACCCAAATAAATAATAAGACAACAAACACCATAATCACATCTTTCAGCCAGAACTGGTCCACCAGCAATAACATCCAACCATAACATTATTTTATATGTTCACTTCTTCTTGAACATTTGTTTTCTAATTTATGGAATTTCTTTTGATTCAGCCATAAAATTAATGAAATAATCTTTGAATTTGGTTTTTAAAATGTTAAAAATAGCCTTTTAATAATGTATTCTGAAACAGTTTAAAATAATCAGAGAACTGACTAACACTGACCCTACACAACTATGTTGCACAATTAAGTCTTTTTTTTTTAAAGCGAAAGAGGTAATTTCAACAGGTACAGCATCCTATGTCATATCTACATGTAATAAGATTTGTAACAAGGCAAACCGTTTGTAAATTGGTCGAAAATCGAGCAAGTTATGGTAATTTAATTAGTACATGTACCATTGACATCAATGTAATGATTGAGGCTAGATGTCCGAGGTAAGATAGCTACAACGTTGCTACGCTGGAGAATCATTGGTCATATGAAAAATGCTCAGAGCCAATCAGAAAGGAGGGGCCGTCTAAGCATACCCAGTGTTTCCCACAGGACAGGCATCTATTTGTGGTGGTGTGGTCGGGGGGTGGGGGGTGGCGGCGGCAGCGGCGATGACCAAGAAGAACGCGGAGTTGGAATATAAGTACAACACTTTATGTACATATTGAGCTCATTAAAATTACCGACAGGAAGGCAAGAAACACTTTATTTCAACAGACTCTGGCGCTGTACCTGTCGTCAAAACTCCAAAGACCGACTGCACAGTTGCGCTAACAAAATAAGAGTCTCAGAAAGCTGGCGTGCACAAGCTAGCAAGCTACGGAGTTTGCCGACAATGTATTTCTTGTAAAGTGTATACAAAGGAGTAGAGAAGCTGGACAAATAAGATGCCAAAAACCAACCACTTTCATGTGGTATTGGACAGAAAGGAGGACTTTTTTTCTCCTCCATTCGAAAATGCGGACGTTATCAGCACCACTGTCTGATTCCTATCAATGCAAGTCATCAGAATCAGGTAATACACCAACTTATTTTGTATTCTTGTCTTCATGAAAGAAAGGAATCTATATGTGTTAAACATGCTTGTATTATCTTTAAACACCTTTAACTTGTTAACAATATTAACTATATGTGTTAAACATGCTTGTATTATCTTTAAACACCTTTAACTTGTTAACAATATTAACTATATGTATTAAACATACTTGTATTATCATTAAACACGTTTAATTTATTAACAATATTAACTATATGTGTTAAACATGCTTGGATTATCATTAAACACCTTTAACTTGTTAACAAAAACATATATTTCATAAATAAGTAAATATAAATTATATATATGAATGAGGTAGATCCCCACGACTTGATCAATTGAAAAGTAACTCGCCTGCAGAAAAAGTGTGAGCACCCCTGAGTTACACCCATCTGAACAGGTCAGCCACCTGTTTAAAGCCCGATCACAGTTGAAATCTTGAAATGAAGGGCCTTTAATGGCCAAAACATTAACCTGGACAACATTTTAACAGCTTGTTGGCTCAGATTTTATTATTTTCATTGCATTCACATGCTGCAGTGGACAGTGAACAATTTATCTTCAGTATTAATGCAGTATCTGAAGCACCGTCTCCACGTGTGTTTATTGACAACAGGGTTATAACCTGGACACGTTAGCTCGTCGGTATGAAAACAGGAGACTGTTACTACTTAATGAAGCAGCGTCAGGCTGCTCACCGTCAGTGAAACGCTCGGTGAAATCGCGGATTAACGTTAAATATATGACGAGCCGCGAGCGATGCAGCTATAACCTATATTACCCTCGTATTTTGATCCGGTCGGTCCATTCTTTTACTTCGTCTTCTTCTTCTTCTTCTTCTTCTTCTGGCCCACCAGGTGAATTAAGTGCTATTGGCGGAGTTACAATGCATAGTAGGCTACCGCCACCTACTGCACCGGAGTTGTAACTACAAGGTACATTCACAGACAGAGTCCCATTGCTTTTATGAGCGGTCGAGCGAGTCAAAAGCCGAAAAATCCATTTGTGGCGGACGTAATTCTTTCGTGGCGGGCCGCCACAAATAAATGAATGTGTGGGAAACACTGATACCCGCCTCCAAAGTGCCAAAAAGAAACATGACAGCGCGAGGAGAGATGCCAGGAGCACACAGAGAGCGCACAGACCGAGACGGCGCGCGCGCAGAAAGGCACCGCGCGCGCGCAAAAGAGCATCGCGCGCGCACGAAGTGGAGAATCAGCGCGCGATAACAGTTTTTATGCGCTTGGATTTTTGGCACTAATGTGACGCCATACGATACTCCCAGAGATGAGTGCCATGTACACAACTCGCTGCCTAAAGCGAGTACACAACATCCTGAAGGACAGATACCACCCAGCACATGGCCTCTTCAACCTGCTACCCTCTGGAAGGAGGTATAGATGGATTCGCGCCAGGACCACCAGAATGTCTCACAGTCTGTATCCCCAGGCTGTGAGACTGCTAAATGAACAGCCTGCCCCGGACCATCTTATTACCTCACTCTTCACCACCTCAATAATTGTGCTCTGGACATTGCATTGCTGCAACATCAACGTAACACCCATCAGACATCCGACTGTTCCCACCCCCACGTCCCTCTATTCGCCATCTTCCTAACAATGCTAAACTGTGAACTATGGTCAACCTGCACTTCAATGCAGTTTCTATGCCGCTGGACAAAGCTCAAACAAAATCTCGTTGACATGTATGACTTAAGTGTTATTATGACAATGACAATAAAGGAATTGATTGATTTAAGTCGCACCGGCCGAAAATGCATAATAAAGAAGGAAAAAAACATGTATAAGTCGCACTGGAGTATAAGTCGCATTTTTTGGGGGGAAATTTATTTGATAAATCCCAACACCCAAAAATAGACATTTGAAAGGCAATTTAAAATAAATAAAGAATAGTGAACAACAGGCTGAATAAGTGTACGTTACATTATATATACGTGCCTGGTATGTTCAAATAACATGCTATACGTTTACCAAATAATCTGTCACTCCTAATCGCTAAATCCCATGAAATCTTATACGTCTAGTTCAGGGGTCGGCAACCGGCGGCTCTAGAGCCGCATGCGGCTCTTTAGCGCCGCCCTAGTGGCTCTCTGGAGCTTTTTAAAAAATGTATGAAAAATGGAAAAAGATGAGAGGAAAAAAAAATGTTTTTGTTTTAATATGGTTTCTGTAGGAGGACAAACATGACACAAACCTCCCTAATTGTTATAAAGCACACTGTCAGCTTCACTGATTCGAGTATTTGGCGAGTGCCGTTTTGTCCTACTAATTTTGGCGGTCCTTGAACTCACCTTAGTTTGTTTACATGTATAACTTTCTCCGACGTTCTAGGACGTGTTTTATGCCACTTCTTTTTCTGTCTCATTTTGTCCACCAAACTTTTAAGGTTGTGCATGAATGCACAAAGGTGAGTTTTGTTGATGTTATTGACTTGTGTGGAGTGCTAATCAGACATATTTGGTCACTGCAAGCTAATCGATGCTAACGTGCTATTTAGGCTAGCTATATGTACATATTGCATCATTATGCCTCATTTGTAGCTATATTTGAGCTCATTTAGTTTCCTTTAAGTCCTCTTAATTCAATTTATATCTCATGACACACTATCTGTATGTAATATGGCTTTTAATTTTTTGCGGCTCCAGACAGATTTGTTTTTGTATTTTTGGTCCAATATGGCTCTTTCAACATTTTGGGTTGCCGACCCCTGGTCTAGTCTCTTACGTGAATGAGCTAAATAATATTATTTGATATTTTACGGTATAAGTCGCTCCTGAGTATAAGTCGCACCCCCTGGCCAAACTATGAAAAAAACTGCGACTTATCGTCCGAAAACTACGGTACCAAAGTCGTACTAAAACATTTTGACAGAGCGCTGTGTGTAATGTTCTATATTTTGAACGGAACATTTAAAATGTTGTCTTTGTTTACTGGTGACATCTTGCAGTTTACATGTATCTCTTAAGTGTGTCTGCCATCTACTGGTCACATTTATCATTACACCATGCACCAAACAAAATAGCTTCGAGGTGGGTAAGCTCAACCAAACCTATTCCTTACATTAGGCGCACCGGGTTATAAGGCGCACTGTCGAGTTTTGGGGGGGAAAAAATAATTTTAAGTGCGCTATACGTTTACCAAACAATCTGTCACTCCCGATCACTAAATCCCATGAAATCTTCCTCCCCGGTGTGGCCTCTGGTATGTCCTTTCTTTCTACTGCTCGATCGCCGTTCTCTGCTGCATATTTCACTACGTCCAGCTTGTAATCTGCAGTATATGATTTCCTTTTCGGTGCCATTTTTGTTCAGCCCTTCTCAGTTTTTATAAGTTACCGCCAATGTTGATGTGATCCATCAGTAGCATATAGCAGTTAGCATCCTATGACCCACAATGCACTTCTGCCATGACCCTCCTCCGCCAAATTCTTATTGGTTGACGTGTGAGTGACGATTGCTGCCATTTGCTTCGTCTCTTACGCCAGTGTTTTTCAACCTTTTTTGAGCCAAGGCACATTTTTTTCATGAAAAAAATACGGAGGCACATCACCAGCAGAAAAGGTTAAAAAATTAAACTCCCCCAGTTTGTTGTTGTTTCCTGTGTAGTGCTTTAGTTCTGTTATTTTGGTGGCCTTTCCTGTTTTGTTGGCGTTCTCCTGTAGCAGCTTCACGCCTTCCTTTGAGCGCTACTGCCCGCACCTGCTTTGTTTTCGCAATCAAGACTATTTAAGTTGTGCGTACGCTATCCTTCTTTGTGGGGACATTGTTGATTGTCATGTGATGTACGGATGTGCTTTGTGGACGCCGTCTTTGCTCCACACGCTGTAAGTTTTTGCTGCCGTCCAGCATTCTGTTTTTGTTGACTTTGTAGCCAGTTCAGTTTTACTTTTGTTGTACATAGCCATCCCTATGCTTCAGTGCTTTTTCCTAGCGGGACTTGCCTTTTGTATTCATTTTTGGTTTAAGCGTTACGTACCTTTTTACCTGCACGCTGTCTCCCGCTGTGCTCTGCATATTGGGATTGCCAAGCTCTACACAGCGCAGGCACTAGACAACAGCACATTATTATGATTATTGCTTTGCAAAAAATATTTTTTGGACCAATTAGGTGAAGTGGCATAATTTCCCACGGCACACCAGACAATATCTCAGGGCACACTAGTGTGCCGCGGCACAGTGGTTGAAAATCACTGTCTTACCCGAATGAGATAAATAATATTATTTGATATTTTACTTTAATGTGTTAATAATTTCACACATAAGTCGCTCTGTGGCCTAGTGGTTAGTGTCCGCCCTGAGATCGGTAGGTTGTGAGTTCAAACCCCGGCCGAGTCATACCAAAGACTATAAAAATGGGACCCATTACCTCCCTGCTTGGCACTCAGCATCAAGGGTTGGAATTGGGGGTTAAATCACCAAAATGATTCCCGGGCGCGGCCACCGCTGCTGCCCACTGCTCCCCTCACCTCCCAGGGGGTGATCAAGGGTGATGGGTCAAATGCAGAGAATAATCTCGCCACACCTAGTGTGTGTGTGACAATCATTGGTACTTTAACTTTAACTTTAACTTTAAATCGCACCCTCGGCCAAACTATGAAAAAAACTGCGACTTATAATCCGAAAAATACGGTAAATACAAATACAGCAAAAACTACCGGCAGCGGTAAAGTTTAGATCTATGAAGGAAAGAAGAAAGGGAATGAATGTTTATAACTGAACACATTTACAAACCCCGTTTCCATATGATTTGGTTGGGAAATTGTGTTAGATGTAAATATAAACGGAATACAATGATTTGCAAATCATTTTCAACCCATATTCAGTTGAATATGCTACAAAGACAACATATTTGATGTTCAAACTGATAAACGTTTTTTTTGTGCAAATAATCATTAACTTTAGAATTTGATGCCAGCAACACGTGACAAAGAAGTTGGGAAAGGTGGCAATAAATACTGATAAAGTTGAGGAATGCTCATCAAACACTTATTTGGAACATCCCACAGGTGAACAGGGAAATTGGGAACAGGTGGGTGCCATGATTGGGTATAAAAGTAGATTCCATGAAATGCTCAGTCATTCACAAACAAGGATGGGGTGAGGGTCACCACTTTGTGAACAAATGTGTGAGCAAATTGTTGAACAGTTTAAGAAAAACCTTTCTCAACCAGCTATTGCAAGGAATTTAGGGATTTCACCATCTATGGTCCGTAATATCATCAAAGGGTTCAGAGAATCTGGAGAAATCACTGCACGTAAGCGGCTAAGCCTGTGACCTTCGATCCCTCAGGCTGTACTGCATCAACAAGCGACAGCAGTGTGTAAAGGATATCACCACATGGGCTCAGGAACACTTCAGAAACCCACTGTCAGTAACTACAGTTGGTCGCTACACCTGTAAGTGCAAGTTAAAACTCTCCTTTGCGAGGCGAAAACCGTTTATCAACAACACCCAGAAACGCCGTCGGCTTCGCTGGGCCTGAGCTCATCTAAGATGGACTGATACAAAGTGGAAAAGTGTTCTGTGGTCTGACGAGTCCACATTTCAAATTGTTTTTGGAAACTGTGGACGTCGTGTCCTCCAGACCAAAGAGGAAAAGAACCATCCGGGTTGTTATAGGCGCAAAGTTGAAAAGCCGGCATCTGTGATGGTATGGGGGTGTATTAGTGCCCAAGACATGGGTAACTTACACATCTGTGAAGGCGCCATTAATGCTGAAAGGTACCGGTACATACAGGTTTTGGAGCGACATATGTTGCCATCCAAGCAACGTTACCATGGACGCCCCTGCTTATTTCAGCAAGACAATGCCAAGCCACGTGTTACATCAACGTGGCTTCATAGTAAAAGAGTGCGGGTACTAGACTGGCCTGCCTGTAGTCCAGACCTGTCTCCCATTGATGTGTGGCGCATTATGAAGCCTAAAATACCACAACGGAGACCCCCGGACTGTTGAACAACTTAAGCTGTACATCAAGCAAGAATGGGAAAGAATTCCACCTGAGAAGCTTAAAAAATGTGTCTCCTCAGTTCCCAAACGTTTACTGAGTGTTGTTAAAAGGAAAGGCCATGTAACACAGTGGTGAACATGCCCTTTCCCAACTACTTTGGCACGTGTTGCAGCCATGAAATTCTAAGTTAATTATTATTTGCAAAAAAAAAAAAAAAAAAGTTTATGAGTTTGAACATCAAATATCTTGTCTTTGTAGTGCATTCAACTGAATATGGGTTGAAAAGGATTTGCAAATCATTGTATTCCGTTTATATTTACATCTAACACAATTTCCCAACTCATATGGAAACAGGGTTTGTACATCTGCAAAAAAATGTTTTCTTTTGTATTATTTTTTAATTAATTAAGTAACGTTTATGACAACATTTTCCAAAACACAATATAGAATGTGAGATATAACAGGATAAGCATACATTTATCATTTGTTTTCAAAACGCTTACAAAAAAGTGGGACCCTAAAAGTTTACTGGGGGACCCCATTTTTATGACTTGATGGGCTCCCTAGCGCCAACACTGTAGTAATAATAACACAAGTAACCCCTTAAAACGCAATAAACCTTTTGGGTTTTTTTTTACTTTTGATTATACTAAATAAGTAAACAATAAAAATTATATGTTCACCAAAATTTGCCAGAATAAATATTAATCAGAATGAAGTGCAAATACTCCCCAGTGGAAAAAACTGGGTTGGGTGATTTCTGGGTCCTGTAAAGTCGGCATGCTGTGTTGATTAGCTAGTCTTGCTCATTCAGCGACGGTCTGAAGCCCAAGTATTCCATCAAAGAGTTACAAACCTTTTTCCCCTCCTAATTTTTGTTAACTTCTCACCAGCAACAAGCGTGGCTCTGTTACTGTCAAAAAGCCAGCTGTCCCGCCTCCACCCACAGAGACAAAAGATTGTGAATGACTGACAATAGGGTTGGCCCTCTATTAAAAATGTATTCTGCTATTGAACAAACTCGCTCAGGTGCCAAAAGTGATGTACAGAGTGAACTCTCTTGCACCCGGTTTGAAATTAAACACAAAGAAACATGGCAATTTATCGAGTTCATTGTAATGTATTGTTCAATTAAAGGCCTACTGAAACCCACTACTACCGACCACGCAGTCTGATAGTTTATATATCAATGATGACATCTTAACATTGCAACACATGCCTATACGGCCGGGTTAGCTTACTAAAGTGCAATTTTAAATTCCGCGCGAAATATCCTGCTGAAAACGTCTCGGTATGATGACGCCTGCGCGTGACGTCACGGACTGTAGAGGACATTTTGGGACAGCATGGTGGCCAGCTATTAAGTCGTCTGTTTTCATCGCAAAATTCCACAGTATTCTGGACATCTGTGTTGGTGAATCTTTTGCAATTTGTTCAATGAACAATGGAGACAGCAAAAAAGAAAACTGTAGGTGGGAAGCGGTGTATTGCGGCCGACTGCAGCAACACAAACACAGCCGGTGTTTCATTGTTTACATTCCCGAAAGATGACAGTCAAGCTTTACCATTGGCCTGTGGAGAACTGGGACAACAGAGACTCTTACCAGGAGGACTTTGAGTTGGATGCGCAGACGCGGTACCGTGAGTACGCATGCAGCTGCAGCTTCCAAACATTTGATCGCTTGCCCGTACGTGCGTGCCGCTATGTGCATGTCACGTACGTAACTTTGGGGACTTTGGGGAAATATGTGTGCTGTATGAACTTTGGGGAGGTGAACGGTACTTTGGGCTGTGGGATTGAGTGTGTTGTGCAGGTGTTTGAGTTGTATTGGCGGGTTATATGGACGGGAGGGGGGAGGTGTTTGTTATGCGGGATTAATTTGTGGCATATTAAATATAAGCCTGGTTGTGTTGTGGCTAATAGAGTATATATATGTCTTGTGTTTATTTACTGTTTTAGTCAGGTCCCACACGCCTCTCACAGCATCTTCCCTATCTGAATCGCTCCCACTGCCTTCTAGTTCTTCACTCTCACTTTCCTCATCCACGAATCTTTCATCCTCGCTCAAATTAATGGGGAAATCGTCGCTTTCTCAGTCCGAATCGCTCTCACTGCTTGCTGGTGGCCATGATTGTAAACAATGTGCAGATGTGAGGAGCTCCACAACCTGTGACGTCACGCTACTCGTCTGCTACTTCCGGTACAGGCAAGGCTTTTTTATCAGTGACCAAAAGTTGCGAACTTTATCGTAGATGTTCTCTACTAAATCCTTTCAGCAAAAATATGGCAATATCGCGAAACGATCAAGAATGACACATAGAATGGACCTGCTATCTTTGTTTAAATAAGAAAATCGCATTTCAGTAGTCCTTTAACTGACCAAGTAAAGCAACCAGTTTGTACCTTCCAAAGTCCCCGGGTGCCTTCCTCCTGATAAATGTTGATAAAGTTGCCCATCATACTGCCCTGGATCACGCTTCCCTGGGCTTGCATGCGGATCTGAAAGAACATATGCACACATTTCGGGATGAGACAGAAGATATCTGAATGACAGAACTCCCAAGAGACATTTTAAGCAGGAAATGTAAGTATGGCTGCCATCGGCTAAACGTTGGAAGCGCTTTTTGGCAAGTAAGTCTGCCTGACTTTTTTTTCTCCCACATCTTATTTTGTGGGAACATTCCTTCACTCTCTTGCTTACACGAGTCTTCTGCCTGGCCTCATGACTGTTTGACACACAACGATAAAACGGAGAAAAAAAAAGCACTTTTTTGGGGCATTTTGCCTGTCATTCACAATCATTATGAAAGACAAGTCGACAAAAGTTTTTTTCTCTCTTTTGCATTCCAACATGTAAACATGTGAAGGTAGAAAAGCGCTATACAAGTATAACCCATTTACCATTTTTAACTCCTCCACTCGGGCTGGATGAGGACTGTATCACAATAGAAGTGTTTTGTATCCATCAATATGGGCAATTATTCATATATTTTTTTGACTTATAGGCTCTTAACATGTTATATAATTCTTTCGTACTCCCATATCTTAATTATTGTGTTGAAATCTGGGGTAACAATTAGAGATGTCCGATAAATGCGTTAAAATGTAAATCGGAAATGATTGGTATCGTTTTTTTTATTATCGGTATCGTTTTTTTTTTGTTTTTTGTTGTTGTTGTTTTTTTATTAAATCAACATAAAAAACACAAGATACACTTACAATTAGTGCACCAACCCAAAAAAACTCCCTCCCCCATTTACACTCATTCACACAAAAGGGTTGTTTCTTTCTGTTATTAATATTCTGGTTCCTAAATTATATATCAATATATATCAATACAGTCTGCAAGGGATACAGTCCGTAAGCACACATGATTGTGCGTGCTGCTGGTCCACTAATAGTACTAACCTTTAACAGTTAATTTTACTCATTTTCATTAATTACTAGTTTCTATGTAACTGTTTTTATATTGTTTTACTTTCTTTTTTATTCAAGAAAATGTTTTTAATTTATTTATCTTATTTTATTTTATTTTAAAGTACCTTATCTTCTCTCACTCCATGCCATACTTGCCAACCTTGAGACCTCCGATTTCGGGAGGTGGGGTGGGGGCGTAAGAGGGGAGGAGTATATTTACAGCTAGAATTCACCAAGTCAAGTATTTCATATATATATATATATATATATATATATATATATATATATATATATATATATATATATATATATATATATATATATATATATATATATATATATATATATATATATATATATATATATATATATATATATATATAAATAAGAGAAATACTTGAATTTCAGTGTTCATTTATTTACACATATACACACACATAACACTCATCTACTCATTGTTGAGTTAAGGGTTGAATTGTCCATCCTTGTTCTATTCTCTGTCACTATTTTTCTAACCATGCTGAACACCCTCTATGATGATTGTCGGAGGCAGATATTTACATATATCCGAATTTAAGTTGTACTTCTTCCATTTCTTCTCTTGATGCTCTGTCAGCAAGTATACTGTGTGTTGCCCTTGAGTTCTTTGGAATGTGTTGTGACTAGCATTTTGTTATGGCTAGGGAGGGGGAAGAAAAGAGAGGTTTTTGGCGTTGGGAAGAGAGACCATTTTGGAGAGGCGCGATAGAATGTTCTGTGGTTAGACTGGTCTCAATAAAAATGTATATTGGCAAAGCTTTGAGAATATACAACAAAATACCTATTCTGTCTCTGGTGGTTTTTCAACTCAGCTTTAAGTGTCGGAAAGAACTTGGGAGCGAATTGTGACTTGAATTCCCTGGGAGGAACAACTGGTCCAAAACGCAACATGATGCATTCTGCTTCGTCTCCTTGTGTGCGCAGTTGTGCACTGCACTCTCTAAAAGCCCTAGATGTTATTGTCACATATGCATGTACAGTAGATGGCAGTATTGCCCTGTTTAAGAGTGTCACAACATTGCTGTTTACGGCAGACGAACTTCTTTACGGTAGACGAAAACGTGACTGCTGTTGTGTGTTGTTGCCGCGCTGGGAAGACGTTAATGAAACTGCCTAACAACCCACATACGAAACTAAGAACTCGCCCTCGATCATTCTACAGTTATAACGTGATTGAGCAGGCACGCTGTTTATATTGTGGGAAAGCGGACGTGAAAACAGGCTGTCGACACCTCACTCAGGTCCGCCTGAATTTCGGGAGAAAATTTGTCCCGGGAGGTTTTCGGGAGAAGCGCTGAATTTCGGGAGTCTCCCGGAAAATCCGGGAGGGTTGGCAAGTATGCTCCATGCAGAGAATCAACTGTGTGACAACAAGATGGCGCAACCAAACTTGATAGTTGATACGCTTACTTGACTTTCTGTTAGCATGTCACTCCCACTGATCTGTGGTCACTCCCACTGATCTGTGGTCACTTCACCTGATCTGTGGTCACTTCACCTGATCTGTGGTCACTCCCACTGATCTGTGGTCACTCCCATTGATCTGTGGTCACTTCACCTGATCTGTGGTCACTCCCACTGATCTGTGGTCACTTCACCTGATCTGTGGTCACTTCACCTGATCTGTGGTCACTCCCCCTGATCTGTGATCACTCCCCCTGATCTGTGATCACTCCCACTGATCTGTGGTCACTTCACCTGATCTGTGGTCACTCCCACTAATCTGTGGTCACTCCCACTGATCTGTGGTCACTCCCACTGATCTGTGGCCAGTTCACCTGATCTGTGGTCACTCCCACTGATCTGTGGTCACTCCCACTGATCTGTGGTCACTCCCACTGATCTGTGGTCACTTCACCTGATCTGTGGTCACTTCACCTGATCTGTGGCCACTCCCACTGATCTGTGGTCACTCCCACTGATCTGTGGTCACTTCACCTGATCTGTGGTCACTTCACCTGATCTGTGGTCACTCCCACTGATCTGTGGTCACTCCCACTGATCTGTGGTCACTCCCACTGATCTGTGGTCACTTCAACTGATCTGTGGTCACTTCAACTGATCTGTGGTCACTTCACCTGATCTGTGGTCACTCCCACTGATCTGTGGTCACTCCCACTGATCTGTGGTCACTCCCACTGATCTGTGGTCACTCCCACTGGTTTCTTCCGACGAAGAAGAGAAACTAATTATCGAACGCTGCATCGGACACATATTTTATTGATATCGATTACGTGTCTATCGTGATGATATCGTTTTATCGCCCAGCCCCTAGCCTCCACAAACGAACCATTTCCAGACACACTCATAAAACCTGGTAATAAGCAGAACTATGGAGCAGAGTTCACTCAAAATTTACACCAAAGTATATCCAACACATACATTGGATATACTCATTTTAGATCGGGGGGCCACATGTAGAAAAATCTACTCCCAAGTGGGCCGGACTGGTAAAATCACGGCACGATAACTTAAAAATAAAGACAACTTCAGATTGTTTTCTTTGTTTAAAGATAGAACAAGCACATTCTGAAAATGTACTAGTTATAGTAATAATAGTATTCTACCTTTATTTGTCGTTATTTATACTTTCTGAATGAATGATGTGATAATGTTCATCAGCCAGCTCATTGGTGGTCATTTTCAAGCTATCAAGATATAAAAAATGATATCAAAATCAAATTACAGGATGTTATTTATGTAGTTTGCTCATTTTCCTCAAATGGTGCACTAACATTTGTTTTTTTTACATTTATAGCATAATCTACAAAGATACAAAAAATTGCTATTGGGACATGGAGTGGACACATTTAGAACAGCAGTTTATTTCATTTCAAAATTTTGGCTGATTTTTATAGTTAGCAAACTCATCCCACGGGCCAGGTAATGTTGGACACCCCTGATCTAGACCGCAAGGATGTGTGTATACATGGATTAAAATCATCAGCGCTGTGATGATAATGTAAATGAGGCATTTCTAATCACTGCTACGTTGGAATTCTTATTATCGTATTTTTCGGAGTATAAGTCGCACCGGAGTATAAGTCGCACCTGCCAAAAATGCATAATAAATAAAGAAAAAAACATATAAAAGTCACACTGGAGCCCGACCAAACTATGAAAAAAAACTGCAATTATAGTCCGAAAAATACGCTAATATTGATACTGTTGTTGATATTATTCATTTTAGTTTTGACTACTTTTGGATTGTTTTGTGTCATGTTTGTGTGTCCTCTCAATTGCTCTGTTGATTGCTATTGTGAATGTTGCTGGGCCGGGTTTGGTTTTGGAATTGTATTATTATGTTTTATTTCGTTGGACTGATTAATAGTAATAACAAAATAATAATAATAATAATCATCAGTATCCTTTAATAAAGACATTGGGTGCACAGGTCGTCATCACGCCATTAAAAGATCATTTAGTGTGTGCACACAAATCCTATTCACGCAACCATATCCTTCACAGAATGTTAAACCTTGAAGGCCTCAGTCTATTAATAAACCACCAGTGAGGGTTTATTGGAACTCCGGCAGCCATTTCAGCACCAGAATAGACACACCTCATTGGCCACCTCATTAGATACACTTGGACATTAATGCAAAAGGGATTTTTTTTTTTTTAAGTCACACTGCAAAAACTGAAATCTAAGTAAGACTAAATATCTCAAATAAGGGTGATATTTGCTTATTTTCTGTCTGATAAGATAATTCTTCTCACTAAGCAGATTTTATGTTATAGAGTGTTTTACTTGTTTTAAGGGTTTTGGTCCTAAATGATCTCTGTAAGATATTACAGCTTGTTGCTGAGATTTGATGACCTATATTGAGTAAAACATGCTTGAAACTAGAATATCAACTGTTGCAAAGCTGCGTCATCAACACTCACAAGTATAAAACTACTTTTTTAAAGCAGTAATTTCTTACTTCAAGCATGAAAAAAAACAAAAAACATGACGTCGAGCGCATATCATTATGTCAAGATAATGGCACAAGCATTTACTTAATTTAAGAATATTTTTCAACATATTGAGCAAAAAGGACTTTTTTTTTTCTACCAAGAAAAGTACACTTGTTAATAGTGAGAATATACTTATTTTAAGGTATTTTTGGGTTCATTGAGGTTAGCTAATTTGACTTGTTTTGGAACGTCTTGACCAGCCGAATTTTCTTGTTCTATTGGCAGATAATTTTGCTTAGTTTAAATAAAATACCCCTCATTTTTGTATTTTGTTTTTTGTTTTTGAACACTGACTTTTTGCAGTGTAGGCTATTTTTGATTGCCACTTGTCCTGCTCTTGTAACTAAGGGTATGTTTACACCAGTACAAGGTTTGTCAATGGATTTCACAGCGCTAAAAAAACTCATTGTCTAATTTGCAGAATTGACACATTTACATGCAGTTTTTTTTTATGCTCTGGGACAGTGTTTTTCAACCTTTTTTGAGCCAAGGCACATTTTTGTCATTGAAAAAATGCGGAGGCACACCACCAGCAGAAAACATAAAAACATTAAACTCAGTAGCTGATATTGACAATAAAAAGTTGTTCTCGCAAGTTTTGGATAAGAATTCAAACCATAACCAACCATGCACGACTATAGCTCTTGTCTCAAAGTACTGTCACATCACGCTGTGACTTATTTGGGGTTTTTTGGTGTCTTCCTGTATGTAGTGTTTTATGTCTTGTCTTGCGCTCTTATTTTGGTGGCTTTTCCTGTGTTGTTGGTAATTTCCTGTAGAAGTTTCATGTCTTCTGTACATTGTTGATTGTCATGTCATGTTCGGAGGTAATTTGTGGACACCGTCTGCTCCACACGCTGTAAGTCTTTGCTGTCTTCCAGCATTCTGTTTTTGTTTACTTTGCAACCAGTTCAGTTTTAGTTTCGTTTTGCATAGCCTTCTCTAATGCCTTTTCTTAGCGGCACTCGCCTTTTGTTTATTTTTGGTTTAAGCCTTAGACGGACGCCTTTTTACCTGCACGCTGTCGTCTGCATATTATGATCACAACAAACCATGTTCCCGACATCTACAAAGCAATTAGCTACCGGCTGCCACCTACTGATATGGAAGAGTATTACATGGTTATACACCGACACTCAACAACGGCACATTTGTAGATTATTATTACTGGTTTGCAAAAAATATTTTTAACCCAAATAGGCGAAATTACATATTCTCCCACGGCACACCAGACTCTATCTCGCGGCACAGTGGTTGAAAAACACTGCTCTGGGAAACAAAAAGTGAGCAAAAAAACATGAAACTCAAAAAACATGTTTGGGAATACAAACACATTAGGCGGTTTCTTCTTTTTGCGCGTATTTTTAATGTCACACTGCAAAAAAGTCAGTGTTCAAAAACAAGAAAAAAAAAATACAAAAATGAGGGATATTTTATTTGAACTAAGCAAAATGATCTGCCAATAGAACAAGACAATTTGGCTTGTCAAGACCTTCCAAAACAAGTAAAATTAGCTAACCTCAATGAACCCAAAAATACTTTAAAATAAGTATATTCTCACTAATAACAACTGTACGTATTTTCTATTGTTTCATTGAAAATAAAACAGCAAAGTCCTTTTTTTTTTCTGTCTTGCCTCTCCCTCTGTTGCGAGTTTGTCGTGATTAAATGGAACGTGTTTATGTGTGCATTGCAAATTTGTTTTTTTTTCCCTTGGACTGAGTCTGGACCCCCTCCCGCGGGTCCAGCCTTTGACTGAAATGTTTTTACTCTTCCCCCCTTTCCCAATATCACCTTTTTCCCACCTTTTTTAAGGAGCGCGGTAAAAATAGCTGCTCCGTTGGCGGTCTCGTCTTGTCTCCCTGTAACATATGTCTGCTCTTAGGGGGACTGTGCCAAAAATATACTTTTCAGTTCTTATGTGTCTTGTGCATGTTAAGAATTGACAATAAATCATCTTGAATCTGTTTTAATTATGAGACACAATTGTGTCAAAGTCATGATTTTATTTTTCATGCTTGAAATAAGAAATTATTACTTTAACACTTGTGAGTGTTGATGACACAGCTTTGCAACACTTGATATTCTAGAACAAGTATAATACTCTGACATAAAATCTTATGTATGGCGGCGGGACTTGTAGGGACTCGAACCTGGGTAGGTATTTTGGACAAAATTGGCACTTTTGACCATTTTGGCTGCCTTTTCCCCTCTTCTTCCCCGCCTTCCTGTGCACCATTGCTGGGTGTGTTTTGGACATTTGGACAAAAATAGTTTCAAGCATGTTTTACTCAATATAGGTCATCAAATCTCAGCAACAAGCTGTAATATCTTACTGAGATCATTTAGGACCAAAACCCTTAAAACAAGTAAAACACTCTAACATAAAATCTTATGTATGGCCAAGCATAACACACCCAGCCGAGTCCAACGGGGTTAGGGGGATAAAAGTTGGAAAAGTCGGCAAAAGTCCCAAAAATGTTCAAAATACCTACCCAGGTTCGAGTCCCACAAGTCCCGCCGCCGGCCGGATGCCCAAAATGTACAAAACGCACCCAGCAAAGTCTCACGGGAAGGCGGGAAGAAAAGTGAGAAAAGACGGTAAAATGTTCAAAAATCACACCCGGGTTCGAGTGCCACAAGTCTTAAGACTTGAGGCACTCTATGTGGGACTTGAACGTGGGTAGATATTTTGAAAATTTTTGTGACTTTTGCCGACTTTTCCAACTTTTATCCCCCCTCCCCGTGGGACTCGGCTGGGTGTGTTATGAACATTTTGGGCATCCCGGGACTCGCACGGCCGGCGGCGAGACTTGTGGGGACTCGAACCTGGGTAGGTATTTTGAATATTTTTGGGGAATTTTGACGACTTTTCTCACTTTTCTCCCCCACTTCCCGTGGGACTTTGCTGGGTGTGTTTTGGACATTTTTTGCATCTGGCGGCGGGACTCGTGGGACTACAACCTGGGGAGGTATTTTGGACAAAATTGGGACTTTTGACCATTTTGGCCGCCTTTTACCCTCTTCTTCCCCGCCTTCCTGTGCACCATTGCTAGGTGTGTTTTGGACATTTGGACAGAAATAGTTTCAATCATGTTTTACTCAATATAGGTCATCAAATCTCAGCAACAAGCTGTAATATCTTACTGAGATCATTTAGGACCAAAACCCTTAAAACAAGTAACATAAAATCTGCTTAGTGAGAAGAATTATCTTATCAGACAAAAAATAAGCAAATATCACCCTTATTTGAGATATTTAATCTTACTTAGATTTCAGTTTTTGCAATAAGCTGGTGCACCACAACCATACATTTGTAGCAATCTTTGTAAAAGGGCATGTTTTGATAGCGCGTCTGTGCTAATGCCGTAGCCCCCATGCTGCAAGAGAAGCGTTGCATAAATTAGCCCAACCTGTTCTACCGCTAAGACAACATAACACGAGACTTTCACTACCTTAAGCACATCAGTGGGGTTGGCGATGGAGGAGGAGATAACTCCAGAGAGAACGCCACACAGGACGTTCGTCAACAACGTCTCATCTGTTAGGGAAGAGAGGTAGTCTTTAGATGCCAGGCAGCAACTTTTTGGCTGTCATGTTTTAGCGTAAACATTACAAAAGTAGGCACGTGTCGGGGGGAGAGGCTTAACCCAATTGTTCATACGAGTGTGCGCACGCCTCACCCTCAGGCCTGTCAACCAGCAATCTCTTGAAGCTCTGGTATGTTCCAATTTTGATGGTCCCATAAGATGCCTGGCGCAGCATGGCGGGAGCGATTCTGTAAAAGTCAAATTCATTTGTGTTATCCAGTTCCATGGCTGGAAAAAGGAAGCAGGAATATCACCAAAAAGATAGGACGAATGACAATGACAGATGCATTTTTTTATCATAAGGTGGGCAATATTACTCATTTGCAGAGGTGGGTAGAGTAGCCAGAAATTGTACTCAAGTAAGAGTACTGTTACTTTAGAGATTTATTACTCAAGTAAAAGTAATGAGTACCGGTAGTCACCCAAATATTTACTTGAGTAAAAGTAAAAAGTATGTTGTGAAAAAACTACCGTATTTTCCGCACTATAAGGCGCACCGGATTATTAGCCGCACCTTCTATGAATTACATATTTCATAATTTTGTCCACCAATAAGCCGCCCCGGACTATAAGCCGCGCCTACGCTGCGCTAAAGTGAATGTCAAAAAAACGCTGCGCTAAAGTGAATGTTAAAAAAACAGTCAGATAGTTCAGTCAAACTTTAATAATATATTGAAAACCAGCGTTCTAACAACTCTGTCCCAAAATGTACGCAAATGTGCAATCACAAACATAGTAAAATTCAAAATGGTGTAGAGCAATAAATAGCAACATAATGTTGCTCGAACGTTAATGTCACAACACACAAAATAAACATAGCGCTCACCTTCTGAAGTTATTCTTCATTCGTAAATCCTTCGAATTCTTCGTCTTCGGTGTCCGAATTGAAAAGTTGCGCAAGCGTGGGATCCAAAAATGGCCGGCTCCGCCTCGTCGAAGTCATCGGATTCAGTGTCGCTGTTGTTGTGCAGCAGTTCTGTGAATCCTGCCTTCCGGAAAGCTCGGACCACAGTTGTGACCGAAACTATCTGCCCAGGCATTTACGATCCACTGGCAGATGTTGGCGTATGTCGACCGGCGCTATCTGCCCGTCTTAGTGAAGGTGTGTTCGCCTTCGGAGCTGTGTGAAAAAAGCCACCCGGCCTCTTCGCGTAAACTTCCCTTAACCACTCGCTCATCTTTTCTTCATCCATCCATCCCTTCGAGTTAGCTTTTATGATGACGCCGGCTGGAAAGGTCTCTTTTGGCAAGGTCTTCCTTTTGAATATCACCATGGGTGGAAGTTAGCATGGCAAGCTAGAACCACAGTGAAGGATGACTTCTCATTCCCTGTGGTGCGAATATTCACCGTACGTGCTCCCGTTCCACAGGAATATCAGTTGCTGTGAAATACGGTAGTAATCCGTGTGCGGATGGAGAGATTGCGTCTTTTTATGAACCGGATCCTTGTCCTTTGTAGGAGCCATTTTGTGGTCTTTACAGATGTAAACAGGAAATGAAACGTACGGTGATATCCGCGCGTTTTTTCTTCTTCTTCCGGGGGCGGGTGGTTGCTTAAAGCGCTTCCTGTTCTATGGGGGCGGGTGCTTTCCTTGGCGGTTGCTTGCGTAGAAGAAGAAGCGCTTCCTGTTCTACCGGGAAAAAAGATGGCGGCTGTTTACCGAAGTTGCGAGATCGAAACTTTATGAAAATTAATCGTAATAAAGCGCACCGGGTTATAAGGCGCACTGTTAGCTTTTGAGAAAATTTGTGGTTTTTAGGTGCGCCTTATAGTGCGGAAAATACGGTACTCAAGTACTGAGTAACTGATGAGTAACATACACACACATATCATATATATATATATATATATATATATATATATATACATATATACACATACATTGATATATACAGTATATCATTTATATTTATTTATTTTGCCGTTTTTGTTTACATGTTAAAGGTGTTTTAATGAATATACATGCATGTTTAACACATATAGATTCCTTTCTTTCATGTTGACAAGAATATAAGTTGGTGTATTACCTGATTCTGATGACTTGCATTGATTGTAATCAGACAGCAGTGCTTAACGTCCACGTGTTCAAATGCAGGAGAAAAAAAGTTCCTCCTTTCTGTCTAATACCACATGAGAGTGGTTGGTTTTTGGTATCTTATTTGTCCAGCTTCCATATTCGTTTTCACACACTTTACAAGAAATACATTGGCGGCAAATTCCGTAGCTTGCTAGCTTGTTTGCGCTGGCTTTCGGAGACTCTTATTTTGAAAGCGCAGGCGCGATGGAGCGGCACTTTTATTGTGAAGACAGGAACTGTGCAGTCAGTCTTTAGGCTTGTGACGGGATGTACGTTTGAAATAAAAAAGGGTATTTTTTCCTTCACACTTTTGATTGATTGATTGAAACTTGTATTAGTAGATTGCACAGTACAGTACATATTCCGTACAATTGACCACTAAATGGTAACACCCCAATAAGTTTTTCAACTTGTTTAAGTCAGGTCATGTGACCGCCTGGCTCTGTTTGATTGGTCCAACGTCACCAGTGACTGCATTTGATTGGTGGAACGGAGTGAAACGTCACCAGTAACGCAGGCACTTTGAAGGTCTGTCTGACAGACCAAAACAAACAAAGCGTGCATTAACAGATCGATAAAAATTAGTAGCGAGTAGCGAGCTGAATGTAGATAAAAGTAGCGGAGTAAAAGTAGCGTTTCTTCTCTATAAATATACTCAAGTAAAAGTAAAAGTAAGTTGCATTAAAACTACTCTTAGAAGTACAATTTATCCCAAAAGTTACTCAAGTAGATGTAACGGAGTAAATGTAGCGCGTTACTACCCACCTCTGCTCATTTGGGTATTTATACGATACCAGGTAAATAAAGGGGCAGTATTGCCAATGCCGATATGTTTTACTTTGGAAAAATCATCAAATACTGATTGTTCCTTTAATGTGTTATCAATACATTGATAATAAAACACAAACATTATATATATATATATATATATATATATATATATATATATATATATATATTTTTTTTTTTTTTTTTTTTTGGTCAAATATATTTGTCTTGTTTTATTATCAATGTATTGATAACACATTACAGGAACAATCAGTATTTGATGATTTTTATTATTATTATATATATATATATATATATATATATATATATATATATATATATATATATATATATATATATATATATGTATATATATATATATATATAAATCTCCTGACGATTGAGGGTACCCCCCTCATGAAACAGGCCTGTAGAGATGAAATAGTCTTGTGATTTTTTTTCCCCACACATACATATATATATATATATATATATATATATATATATATATATATATATATATATATATCTATATTAGGGCTGCAACTAACAACTAATTTGATAATCAATTAATCTGTCGATTATTACTTCAATTAATCGATTAATAATCGCATTAAAGAGACAAACTACATTTCTATCCTTTCCAGTATTTTATTGAAAAAAAACAGCATGCTGGCACCATACTTATTTTGATTATTGTTTCTCATCTGTTTGTAAATGTTGCAGTTCATAAATATAGGTTTATTCAAAAAAAATAAAAATTTTAAAATAAAAATAAAAACATTTTTAAATAAAATAAATAAAAGTAGCCTCTGCGCATGCGCATAGCATAGATCCAACGAATCGATGACTAAATTAATCGTCAACTATTTTTATAATCGATTTTAATCGATTAGTATATATATATATATATATATATATATATATATATATATATATATATATATATATATATATATTTAATAATATATACCGTATTTTTCGGACTTTAAGGCGCACTTAAAAGCCTTAAATTTTCTCAAAAATCGACAAAAGTGCGCCTAATGTACGGAATAATTCTGGTTTTCTTACCGACCTCGCAGCTTTTTTATTTGGTACATGGTGTGATAAGTATGACCACTAGATGACAGTCACACATAAGAGATACGTGTCGACTGCAATATAATGGCAGTCTCACATAAGAGTTTTGTTATTCAATATACTTTCAGTTTCTTGTATTTGACCAGATTTAGATATGGTACTGTATTTTCCGGACTATAAGGCGCACTTAAAATCCTTTTTTTCCCCTCAAAACTCGACAGTGCGCCTTATAACCCGGTGTGTCTAATGTAAGGAATAGGTTTGGTTGTGCTTACCCACCTCGAAGCTATTTTGTTTGGTACACGGTGTAATGATGAATGTGACCAGTAGATGGCAGACACACATAAGAGATATATGTAGACTGCAAGATGATGTCAGTAAACAAAGCCAAAACTTTAAAAAGTTCCATTGAAAATATAGAACATTACACACGGCGCTCAAAAATCTGTCAAAATGTTTTAGTACGACTTTGGTAAGCTATGAAGCCGCACCGCTTGATGGATTGTCAACATATGAGTATTATTATGGTGTGTGCAAATGGCACCTATTAGCAGACATTATCTGGTGTTTTGTTTTGCAATATTATGCAAAACCGACTTTTCTTACCTTCTGGTATCTGCTGATGTGTATTTAGGATCTCCATAAGTCCTCAAAATGTGCGCGCGTCCGTCATTGTAGTCCGTGGTGACACCGTAGTCGATAAACTTCTTCTTTTTCTCTATCTTCTCGTTAAGGAGCATTCAACTGTTCCCATTTCTATTATAAAGTAGCCTAAAGTTCTAACTTATAGCTATCATTAGACTCACTATGAAAGCGCTAAAACATACCGGTGTGGTGAGTTTACATTATTCACCCAGGGAACTTTAGTTATCAAAGAGTTCCGGTCGGACGGTTTTTCATGGGACACATTTCCGCCCACAAAACGGCGCATCCTGACATTCATCCTCCGCTGTTGCCATTTCTAATATAAAGTAGTGTAAAGTTCTTACTTATATCTGTCAGTAAACTCGCCATGAAAGCGCTAAAACATACCGGTGTAGTGAGTTTACATTATTCACCCAAGGAACTTTAGTTATTAGAGTGTTCCGGTCGGACGGTTTTTACACGGGACACATTTGTTAGTGAGCCACGGATGAGGAGATGCTGCTCCGTTATTGATTTAAGTAAAGTCTGAATGTCATTAAAACAGTTAGCGCCATCTTTTGACACTTCTTCCACTCCCATCCTTGCACGCTACACCGCTACAACAAAGATGGCGGGGAGAAGACGCTGTCGAAGGTGAGCCACGTAAATAAGACCGCCCACAAAACGGCGCATCCGGTAGCGACTGTCAGAAAGCGGCTTGAAGATGATCTGTAAAACATCATCTATGCAACATTTTGACCAAAGAATCACCATCACATGTTATGTAGACCACAAGGAAGTGTTTTACATTTAGAAAAAAAAAATCATACTATGACCCTTTTAATGCGCCTTATAATCGGTGTGCCTTTTGTATGAAAAAAGACCTGCTCATCGGCAGTGCACCTTATAATCCGGTGCGCCCTATGGTCCGGAAAATACGGTAAATTTATTTAGATAATTCTCATTTAAAAGTATGTTATCATTCATTTTATTGTGTATTTAGCACCCCCAGCGACCCCAAAAGGGACAAGCGGTAGAAAATGCATGGATTGATTAATATTGTTCACCAACATAGTTATTACTATATTTGTTACATAACAACAACAACCAAATAATTAGAGGTGGGGGAAATAATCGATTTTTAGATGCATCACAATTCGGACATGGGCGATGATAAAATCGATTAGTAAAGGTCAATAATCAATCGATTTTATTTATTGTAAATAAAGTAATGCAGACAGTTCTAAAATGTGGCTGACTGCAGCGAGCTACCTCACAGAGAGATCCGAGCAGCTCCTTTTATTAGAGCATGCTTATTTTTCCAGTTTTGCACACATTTCCACGAATTTAATAAATATGAAAGAAATGTAAAACTGTATCAATGTACAGTACAGGCCAAAAGTTTGAACACCTACTCATTTTAAAGTGTTTTCTTTATTTTCATGACTATTAACATTGTAGATTGTCACTGAACATGTTTTACATTCTAGTTTCTTCAAAATAGCCACCCTTTGCTTCGTTTACTGTTTTGCACACTCTTGGCATTCTCTCCATGAGCTTCAAGAGGTAATTTTTTCTGAAATTCCCAATGAAATGAATTGAACATTCTTCAACATTCCACAATTCCCACATTTTTCATATGATTCAAACTGTTCCAACTTCAAAATATTCAGCCTGTTCAGGAATTGTGTGCTCTACTTCAACAATTCTAAATAAAAATTCCCGGATTTCCCATAATTCCTTATTTTTGTTTGCATTTTCCCCATTCAAAATTAATTGCCCATTTTTCAAACTTTCACAATCCCCACATTCTTCAACCCATTCAAACCATTCCACCTTCAACACATTCCACCGTTCTGGAAATTCAAACTATCCTTTTTCCAAGTAAAAAAAAATTCCAGGATTTTCCAGAATTCCTGGTTCTCCAAAGCCCTATTTCCACCCTTTTTTCTGGCGACTACTCCTCCCACATTTTTCAACCCACTTCAATCGTTCCACCGTCAAAACATTCCTCTTAATCAGGACAAAAAACAAAGTTGTTTTTTGAACTGGAAAAATTCCCAATTTTCCCGAAATTCCAGGAATTCCGTAATACCATTTCTCAATTCAACATGTTACTATTTCAGCATTTCTCGACTGATTTGAAACATTCCAACACCAATTATTTCAACTCATTCAGACCATTCAAGTTTTTTTTACCATTTTCAAAAAAATTCCCGCTTTTCCCGAAATTCCCATTTTTTTCTGAAATTCCAATTGAAATCAATGGGACATTCTTCAAAGTTCCACAATTCCCACATTTTTCATCTGATTCAAACTGTTCCAACTTCGAAATATTCAGTCTGCCCTACTTCAAAAATTCTAAAAAAAATTCCCGGATTTCCCATAATTCCTTTTTCTTTTTTTTTTTGTATTTTCCCCATTCAAACTTCCACAATCCCCACATTCTTCAACCCATTCCACCTTCAACACATTCCACCATTCTGGAAATTAAAACAACCGTTTTTCCAAGTTAAAAAAAATTCCAGATTTTCCCGAAATTCCCTAATACCATTTACTTTACATTTCTTGCCTGATTTAAACAAATCTAACACCAACCAATTCAGCTCATTTAGGACATTCATGCTCCTAATCATTTTCAATAAAATCCCGCTTTTCCTCAAATTACCAGGAAGTTCCCTTTGAAATGAATGGCGACATTTTTCCAAGTTGCACAATCCCCACATTCTTCAACCCATTCCACTATTCTGGAAATTCAAACTACCCTTTTTCCAAGTTAAAAAAAATGCCAGATTTTACCGAAATTCCCTAATACCATTTACTTTACATTTCTTGCCTGATTTAAACAATTCCACTACCAACCTATTCATCTTATTAGGACATTCATGCTCCTAATCATTTTCAACAAAATCCCGCTTTTCCCCAAATTCCCAAATTTCCAGGAAGTTCCCATTGAAATGAATGGCGACATTTTTCCAAGTTGCACAATCCCCACATTCTTCTACCCATTCAAACCATTCCACCTTCAACACATTCCACCATTCTGAAAATTCAAACTACCGTTTCTCCAAGTTAAAAAAAATTCCAAATTTTCCCGAAATTCCCTAATACCATTTACTTTACATTTCTTGCCCGATTTAAACAAATCTAACACCAACCAATTCAGCTCATTTAGGACATTCATGCTCCTAATCATTTTAAACAAAATCCCGCTTTTCCTCAAATTTCCAGGAAGTTCCCTTTGAAAAGAATGGGGACATTTTTCCGAGTTGCACAATCACCACATTCTTCAACCCATTCAAACCATTCCACCTTCAACACATTCTACCATCCTGGAAATTCAAACTAACGGTACCCTTTTTCCAAGATAAAAAAAATTCCCGATTTTCCCGAAATTCCCTAATACCATTTACTTTACATTTCTTGCCTGATTTAAACAATTATAACACCAACCAATTCAGCTTATTTAGGACATTCATGCTCCTAATCATTTTCAACAAAATCCTGCTTTTCCCCAAATTCCCAAATTTCCAGGAAGTTCCCATTGAAACGAATGGGGACATTTTTCCAAGTTGCACAATCCCCACATTCTTCAACCCATTCCACCATTCTGGAAATTCAAACTACCCATTTTCCAAGTTAAAAAAAATTCCAGATTTTCCCGAAATTCCCTAATACCATTTACTTTACATTTCTTGCCCGATTTAAACAATTCCACCACCAACCAATTCATCGTATTTAGGACATTCATGCTCCTAATCATTTTCAACAAAATCCCGCTTTTCCCCAAATTCCCAAATTTCCAGGAAGTTCCCATTGAAACGAATGGAGACATTTTTTCCAAGTCGCACAATTCCCACATTCTTCAACCCATTCAAACCATTCCACCTTCAACACATTCCACCATCCTGGAAATTCAAACTACCCTTTTTCCAAGTTAAAAAAAATTCCCAATTTTCCCCAAATTCCCTAATACCATTTACTTTACATTCCTTACCCGATTTAAACAATTCCAACACCAACCAATGCATCTTATTTAGGACATTCATGCTCCTAATATTTTTCAACAAAATCTCGCTTTTCCCCAAATTCCCAAATTTCCAGGAAGTTCCCATTGAAACGAATGGAGACATTTTTTCCAAGTTGCACAATTCCCACATTCTTCAACCCATTCAAACCATTCCACCTTCAACACATTCCACCATCCTGGAAATTCAAACTACCCTTTTTCCAAGTTCAGAAAAAAATCCCGATTTACCCTAATACCATTTACTTTACATTCCTTACCCGTTTTTAAACAAGTCCAACACCAACCAATTCATCTTATTTAGGACATTCATGCTCCTAATCATTTTCAACAAAATCCCGCTTTTCCCCAAATTCCCAGGAAGTTCCCATTGAAACGAATGGGGACATTTTTTCCAAGTTGCACATTCCCAACAATCTTCAACACATTCCACCATTCTGGAAATTCAAACTACCCTTTTTCCAAGTTAAAACATTTTCCAGATTTTCCTGAAATTCCCTAATACCATTTAATTTACATTTCTTGCTCGATTTAAACAATTCCAACACCAACCAATTCAGCTAATTTAGGACATTCATGCATTTTTTTTATTTATTTTTTAAATCCCGCTTTTCCCCAAATTTCCAGGAAGTTCCCATTGAAACAAATGGGGACATTTTTCCAAGTTGCACAATTCCCACATTTTTCATCCCATTCCAACATCAACACATTCCACCATTCTGGACATCCAAACCAACACTTTCCCAAGTTCCAAACTAAATTCCCTGGAAATTCAAACTCTTCAACATTCAAACCATTTTCAAAATTCAAACCATTCTTACATTCATACTACATACATTATGTCAGCATTTCACTTCAACTAAGCATCTTCTAGTTCTAGTATCGATTTCACACTGATGCTACCCTTGGTATCGACAGGGCGGATATTTGGATCCGCCCACCCCTACTGAGAGAAGTGCACTTTAGGAGGAAGTGAGTCCATTTACGGGAAAATAAACAGTTAATGTACCTACCCGGAATACAGCGCTCGAACGCCCTCCTCCCGTGCTATCCTGGCGATGGCGTGCAGCATGCCTCGGTAGCGAATTTCTCGGTATTTACTGTCGCCCACTTGGCCTTGCACCTGAAGCCGCGTCTTGGCCAAGTCGATGGGGAACGTACCTGCAACACACACCGCCATGATGTCAGGACCGGATGTAGGGGCGACGTTGACAGCCACGCCACACTTCACTCACCGCACTCCGCCGTCACGGAAGCCAGTCCGCCGTAAACGAAGGGTTTCCAGTTGAAGCTGGACATTTCGACTCGCAATGAAGCGTCGATAAAGTGATAATGTTTGTTCGCTAATGGGCGGGCCTGGGTCGTCGCCGGGCTCTGAACATGCGGATTCCTTTTCCCCGCTCCTCTCTCTTTTCGTGTTTGGGGAAGACGCCCCGCCCCTTGGCCTCCTATTGGCTACTACTACAAGTGACCACGCCTCTGGCGTTGCTAGGAAACCGACCGGGCGCTGTATTGAATAGTACAGTAGCTCATAGACATCTTATAAGTAGACGCAGCATTGGCTGCTGTGACGCGAGAAATCGGGCCGCCATCTTGAAGTGGTGATGAGGAGCCGGCGAGCAGCCTAAACAGGGAGAAAACAAAGATGCCGGGCTGGTATTCAGCGTTTTGTTGTAAATAGGAATCGGGGGGATTACTTTTCACAAGTAAGATTTAACATTAACGTACTATCGGTTGTATTTTGTGAAAAGAATATTACCACAGAGTTGAGAAGGAGCAAAGATCTTCAATAGTACTGACATCGTAGCCGCTAGACTTCCTTTTTATTGTCATTCAAATTTGAACTTTACAGCACAGATAAGAACGACATTTCGTTACACAAGCTCATGGTAGTGCAGGATAAAAAAGCAATAAGGTGCATATTGTCGGAGGCAGATATTTACATATATCCAAATTTAAGTGTTACTTCTTTTTATTTCATAATCATATTGCAAAACAGCTAGTGTTTTTCTTCCAATTGTGGTCTTTTGCTTGTCTGCAAATACTGTGTGCTAACCTTGAATATGGAATGTAGGAAAGAGAGATACTCCTTCTTCTTATCTATTCTTATGTCCAGGTGCGGAGGACAATGGGCATGTGTTTGGGCTGGAGGGACAAGACTGCGAGGGTGGGAGAGAGAGAGACTTTATAGAATAGAGGGTTTCCATTTTGGGGGGCAGACCATCTTAGCTGCGCGATTGAATGTTCTATGCTGGACTAGTCTCAGTATATTTACAAAGCTTTGCAAATATATTACAAAATACCTATTCTGTCTCTGGTGGTTCTTCTACTCAGCTTTAAGTGTCGTAAAGAGCTTGGGAGCGACCAGCGACTTGAATTCCCTGGGAGGAACAACTGGTCCAAACGCAACAATATATAAATAGATAAATATATATAAATATAAATAATATATAAATATATATATAAAATAAATAAATATATATGCATCAATAAATAGATTACTGTGCAGATAAATATATTGCACTTTTTCAAATGTGTCCACATTTATGGATGTATGTTATATTGTCTTTTTTATTCCAGCGAGTTAATCCATTTTGGGGGGAGTTGAGGGGATAATTTAATTATGATGCGTCCTGAGGGAAGAAGCTGTTACAGAACCTGGAGGTTCTGCTTCGGAGGCTGCGGAACCTCTTTCTAGAGTCCAGCAGTGAAAACAGTCTTTGGTGGGGGTGGGAGGAGTCTTTGCAGATTTTCTGAGCCCTGGTCAGGCAGCGGCTTTTTGCGATCTCCTGGATAGGAGGAAGAGGAGTCCTGATGATCTTTTCCGCCGTCCTCACCACTCTCTGGAGAGACGTCCAGTCTGAGGCATTGCAGGCTCCAGTCCAGACAGAGATGCTGTTGTCAAACAAGAGTATGACCATAATAATAGAACTGCTTGTCAATGAAATTAATTAAATTTAAAAATGTCGTAATAATGCAAACCTATGGATGCATCATGCCTTCAGTGTGCATATTGTATATAGTTCTCTGTAAATCTATGATATTTTCTATTTTGTCTTCATTATTTTGTCAGAATGCACCAGATTGCTTCATTTGTATGTGAAAATCACAGCCCCACCTAAAACAAAATTCACCAGCCGCCTCTGATTATGATGCTTTCTCATTTTAGACAAAGTAGGTTCTGGGGAGCCTGGCTGCCCTGATGGAACCATTGCTGCAGGGTACGTGAGAGATTCCTGGGACAAATGGAGAATCATGTGCCTCTCAGTCCTTTCCATTGAGGACGTGGAAGACATCTACCTATTTGGAACCATGATCGCGGGGCACCTGCTGATTGGGCTGGGCATTGCTCTGGTGTATCGTAAAATTCGTAAGACGATGGCAGCCACTCAAGGAGCCCAAAAGCCGTTCGTCGCAATGGACGGATTGGGCAGGGCTGTGGGAACACAGACTGTGGCGATTTCTGAACTGAATCGCAAGATGGATCACATCATGGAGAAGCTTGCTGTAAAGGAAGGTTTGGACATGAGAGCCAGCATGGACGAATAGAACAGACAAGTCATTGTAATGCTTTCTCGAGAAAAAATAAAAATCCTTATCTACGATTTGACTCCCCCGAATGGCCTTGAGACAAGAACCGGCTGTTCTGTAATCATCCCCTGAGGAATTTCAAAGATGGACGCTTTTGACCTCCCTCCCTCCTCAACGACACCTGGGAGTCGATTTTTGCTTGCATTGTAATTACTAATAAAAGCCCCCCCCCCCCTCTGTTGCGAGTTGTGATTATATGTAACATGTTTATGTGTGCTATGCTAAATGAGTTTTTTCCCCCTTGGACTCAGTCTGGACCCCCTCCCGAGGGTCCAGCCTTAGACTGATATGTTTTACTCTTCCCCCCTTTCCCAATATCACCTTTTTCCAACCTTTTTTAAGGAGCGCCGTAAGTGGCTGACCCGTTGGCGGTCCCGTCTTGTCTCCCTGTAACGTATGTCTGCTCTTAGTGGGACTGTGCAGAAAATGAAATTTCAGTTCTTATGTGTCTTGTACATGTTAAAGAATAGACAATAATAAAGCATCTTGAATCTTGAATTGTATAAGACAATACTTTCTTAACAGTATAATTGTAACCAGGAATAAGTCTTCAAGTAACAATATTCAAATACTAACATTGTTGGGTAAAACAGAATTTGGTTTTATTCTGAATCCAGTGAAACAGATTGGTGGTTTTAGCTTTTCTGGGACTTTTATTTTTTTTTAGCGCAGGCAGGAAACAGCAGCACTTTTATTGTGAAAACAGGAACTGCGTGGTCGGTCTTCTCGTGTTTTTGGTTTCTTCATACTAAGCTCGCAGCAGCCAGCGTCATCGCACAAGATCCTCGGGTGCCGTTAATTTCAACAAAGTGACGTCGTAGTGAAGATTGATTATCGGTAATATTTATGTCTACTTTGTTTTAATGCCTCGGGATCGATTGACACACGCTCCCCAAGTCGATCGATCTAATGAGCTGCTCACAACTACGGTGCATTCATGGACCGCCAAATTTAGTAGGATAAAACGGCGCTCGCCAAATACTCTTCATTATTCATCCAACCAACCATTTTGTGATGAAGCATAAACACAAACAGTGGGCTTTCTAACAACGAGGAAGGTTTTTGTCATGTTTGTCCTCCTACAGAAACCATATTAAAACAAACAAAAAAAAATTTCCCCCCATCTTTTTCCATTTTCATACATTTTTGAATGCATGCAGCCCTGCACTAGATAGGGCCCGCTTACCAGTTTGAGAATTACTTGTATAACAATAAATATTTTGACAAGCTACTATATGAATAATGATAAAAAACGACAAAAGCACTTGCTCAAGGACGTATTTCCGACATTTTCTGAAAATCTAATCCAAATCCGTCCATTATTTATGTTGCTATTGGATTATATATTATATATATATATTTTGATATATAAAAAAATGTTTTCATAACACTAGTCGCAAAATATTATTGTTATATTATTTTTATAACAAACTAAAACATAATGCAATAAACAAAAATATTGTGGCGGCTGGCTACGGGGTGTCAGCCAATGACTTTGGCCGGGGGGCGGGACGTCCGGGGAGAGATAGGGAAGTGACGTTGTTTATAGGCAGTAAAGCGTTCGAGTATTGCCGGAAACAGAGTGGAGACGCACATTGGCGTTTGTTGTGTGGTTGTATCGCATCTTGTGCAATAAAGACAGACCAACAAAAAATTTGCATTAGCATTTCTGGGTGTTGTTGATAAATGGCTTCTGGCTTTGGATAGTAGAGTTTTACCTTGCACTTACAGATGTAGCGACAAACTGTAGTTACTGACAGTGGTTTTCTGAAGTGTTCCTGAGCCCATGTGGTGATATCCTTTACACACTGATGTCGCTTTTTGTTGTAGTACCGCCTGAGGGATCCTCCGTAATATCATCGCTTACGTGCAGTGATTTCTCCAGATTCTCTGAACCTTTTGATGATATTACGGACCGTAGAAGGTGAAATCACTAAATTCCTTGCAATAGCTCATTTAGAAATGTTGTTCTTAAACTGTTCGACAACTTGCTCGCGCATTTGTTCACAAAGCGGTGACCTTCGCCCCGTCCTTGTTTTTGTGAATGACTGAGCATTTCATGGAAGCTGCTTTTATACGCAATCATGGCACCCACCTGTTCCCAATTCGCCTGTCCACCTGTGGGATGTTCCAAATAAGTGTTTGAAGAGCGCTCCTCTACGTTCTCAGTCTTTTTTGCCACTAGTGCCAGCTTTTGGTAGCCATCCACAAGCTTCTGCTTGCATTTCTGACCACTCCTCTTGACAAAATTGGTGCAGTTCAGCTACATTTGTTGGTTTTCCTGACATGGACTTGTTTCTTCAGCATTGTCCACAGGTTTAAGTCAGGACTTTGGGAAGGCCATTCTAAAAACCTTCATTCTAGCCTGATTTAGCCATTCCTTTACCACTTTTGACGTGTGTTTGGGGTCATTGTCCTGTTGGAACACCCAACTGCGCCCAAGACCCAACCTCCGGGCTGATGATTTTAGCTTGTCCTGAAGAATTTGGAGGTAATCCTCCTTTTTTCATTGTCCCATTTACTCTCTGTAAAGCACCAGTTCCATTGGCATCAAAACCAGGCCCAGAGCATAATACTACCACCACCATGCTTGACGGTAGGTGTGATGTTCCTGGGATTAAAGGCCTCACATTTTCTCCTCCAAACATATTGCTGGGTATTGTGGCGAAATAGCTCAATTTGTGTTTCATCTGACCACGGATCTTTCCTCCAGAAGGTCTTATCTTGGTCCATTTAAGTCAGGACTTTGGGAAGGCCATTCTAAAAACCTTCATTCTAGCCTGATTAAGCCATTCCTTTACCACTTTTTGGGGTCATTGTCCTGTTGGAACATCCAACTGCGCCCAAGACCCAACCTCCGGGCTGATGATTTTAGGTTGTCCCGAAGAATTTGGAGGTAATCCTCCTTTTTTCATTGTCCCATTTACTCTCTGTAAAGCACCAGTTCCATTGGCAGCAAAAACAGGCCCAGAGCATAACACTACCACCACCATGCTTTACGGTAGGAATGGTGTTCCTGTGATTAAAAGCCTCACCTTTTCTCCTCCAAACATATTGCTGGGTATTGTGGCCAAACAGCTCAATTTGTGTTTCATCTGACCACGGAACTTTCCTCCAGAAGGTCTTATCTTTGTCCACGTGATGTCAGATTAAACAAACATTTCAAATGACAGCAAGCAGTGGTATTCTATTTGTTAGAACTTGTGAATAAATTGGTGTGGTATGGAGCACATCTTTGCAGTTGTATCTTATGACCACTAGAGGGCACCATTGCCTGTTGAACACTTGATTGACCCCCAGCCTCCTTGCATAGTAACAATCAGGTCATTCAATAACAGATAGATGCATCTAAGATTATGGAATGTTTACCTAAATCACCTTTGTACCCGTCAAAAGGTACGTATCCTCTACCCGTCTACACATTTGTCCTTCCCCGTTTTCAAAAGAACCCCCAATGTTTACGACTGGAACACATTCATCTCCAGTGCATGAAGTAAATATCATATGCTTGTTGTATCGTTTGATTGATGGTGCGGGAATGGGTCGGTCACCTCGGTATTGCAGTTATTTAACGGGCGAGGGAGAAACGGGTGTGCACGTGCGCGTCACAACGGACCACGTGGACAAGGCGTAACAAGACGGATGGAATTATTGCGGTTTTATCTGAAACCAATAAGAACGGGGGAAGGAGGACGCTCCTAAAAACGGCCTGGATTTTAATGTGGTGATTTGTCATAGGTAGCATGAGGGTCCACTTTATGGGAGGGGATATATATATCTGTGTTTGCTACTCAATAATAAAGAGACAACGCTGTAGTATTAGGAGAGCATCATATACAGTGGATTTATACCAAAAGGTATGGCTTGTCGTGAACATAATTTGCCTTGTGTATTTAATCTGATCCAATTAGAATGTTCCTGTATACATGGACCCTCAAAAATGATCTGATTATGTTGGCATGTTCATGCATCGCACCTTAAATCGGAATTCTTTACTTTGACATGCGCGGAACATCCATCCGTCCATCATCTTCCGCTTATCCGAGGTCGGGTCGCGGGGGCAGCAGCCCAAGCAGGGAAGCCCAGACTTCCCTTCCCCCAGCCTCTTCGTCAAGCTCCTCCCGGGGGATCCCGAGGCGTTCCCAGGCCAGCAGGGAGACATAGTCTTCCCAACGGTGCATCTGGAAGACTATCGGGGCGGTATAGCTCGGTTGGTAGAGTGGCCATGCCAGCAACTTGAGGGTTCCAGGTTCGATCCCCGCTTCCGCCATCCTAGTCACTGCCGTTGTGTCCTTGGGCAAGACACTTTACCCACCTGCTCCAAGTGCCACCCACACTGGTTTAAACGGGACGGCGTGGCGCAGTGGAAGAATGGCCGTGCGCGACCCGAGGGTCCCTGGTTCAATCCCCACCTAGTACCAACCTCGTCATGTCCGTTGTGTCCTGAGCAAGACACTTCACCCGTGCTCCTGATGGGTGCTGGTTAGCGCCTTGCATGGCAGCTCCCTCCATCAGGTGTGAATGTGTGTGGGTAAATGTGGAAGTAGTGTCAAAGCGCTTTGAGTACCTTGAAGGTAGAAAAGCGCTATACAAGTACAACCCATTTATAACCCATTATATTGGGTTTCACTATGTAAAAGGCCTTTGAGTTCTAGAGAAAAGCGCTATATAAATATAATTCACTTCACTTCACTTCACATCTCTGCGCTGCTGACCCGTCTCCGCTCGGGATGGTCTCTGGCTGGCCCCACTATGGACTGGACTCTCACTATTATGTTAGATCCACTATAGACTGGACTCTCACTATTATGTTAGATACACTATGGACTGGACTCTCACTATTATGTTAGATACACTATGGACTGGACTCTCACTATCAGTGTTGGGACTAACGCGTTACAAAGTAACGCGTTACTGTAACGCCGTTAGTTTCGGCGGTAACTAGTAATCTAACGCGTAATTTTTTTTAATTCAGTAATTTAGTTACCGTTACTACATGATGCGTTACTGCGTTATTTTACGTTACTTTTGATGTAGTATCGGCTAGAAACAGAAGCGCTGCGGTGTCGTTCTTCTGAATCTTCCTCTGTCACAAGCCGGAGAGAAGAAAAGAGGCGCGGTCTATGTGTGTGTGTGTGTGGGGAGGGGATGAGGCACACACGTGATCCGCGGTTTGATATATGAAACAAAAAAAAAAAGTTGTTGGCACGTTCAGTCCACACACAGCGTGGTTATGGCGAGCGGAGTAACGGAGGAGCTTGAACGCCCCCGCCATTGAATCGGTGTGTTTATAAGTGCAGACTCGGTTGTGCAAAACGAGGGTTTTAAACAAATGCTGAACGTGCTTGAACCACGTTACGACATCCCGTCGCGCACCCACTTCAGCAATAAGATTGTGCCAGATCTTTATGAGCAAGAGAAGAAAAAAGTTGTGGATGAACTATCCCGAGCATCAGCTGTTGCGCTCATGACAGACGGGTGGACGTCCAGGGGAACTATAAGCGCTCACTTCATCACAGCAGACTGGGAGATGAGAAGACACGCCCCCTCTACGAGAGTCACCTTGCGCAGGTACTGACACAAGCAGTGGAGGACTGGAAGATAAAGATATCCCAGTCACACGTGATAATGCCAAAAATCAAATAATTACAGAGAATGAGGCAGGACTGGGACCACAGATAGGTGCTTTGCACATGTAGTGAATTTGGCATCACAGAAGGGAATCTCAGTCAATAGGATGGAGCGCCTCTTTGGGAGGATCAGGAAGGTTTCTTACTTCCACCCAAGCACAACAGCTGCTCATGTGCTTAAGACAAAGCAAGAAATGCTAAAGCTGCCTGCTCATACATGATGTCCCAATGAGGTGGAACTCCACTTATGATATGTTGGAGCAGCAGGCAGCTATATACTCTGCATTGACCCACAACACCCTGAAGACAAATGTCACCCTGTCTGATGATGATGTAAGAGTGGCAGATGAGGTCCTCTAGGTGCTTAAACCCCTCAAAAGTGTTCCATCTCTACTGAGCACTGAAACTTCACCATCTGTGTCAATGATCCTGCCACTGAAAACAAGTATTCTACAATCCATGGCTCCAAGTGTGGAAGACAGCAGCATCACTCCAGATGTCAGGCTTTATTTCACTACCTATGTTTCAAGGAAGATGATGTTTCTTCTTATGTTGCACTTAAACTTGTTTTTTTATTAATGGTCATTGGTCCAAGTTTTAAAAAAGGAGGAATGCCTTTTTATGTTGCACTGTTTTTCATTAATTATGTTAAAAGGAAAATAAAAATGTATGTCAAGTTGATCAACAGATTGTATTATTCTCCAGTGCAATAACAGTACTGAAATGAAGGCAAAAAGGGCATTAATGGGAGCTTTAAAAAAAAAAAGAAGAAAAAAAGAAGTAACTAAATAGTTACTTTTCACAGTAACGCATTACTTTTTGGTGTAAGTAACTGAGTTACTTTTGAAATAAAGTAACTAGTAAAGTAACTAGTTACTGGTTTTCAGTAACTAACCCAACACTGCTCACTATTATGATGGATCCACTATGGACTGGACTCTCACTATCCACTATGGACTGGACTCTCACTATTATGTTAGATCCACTATGGACTGGAATCTCACTATTATGTTAGATCCACTATGGACTGGACTCTCACTATTATGTTAGATCCACTATGGACTGGACTTTCACAATATTATGCTAGACCCACTCGACGTCCATTGCATCCGGTCTTCCCACATCTGCGGTTCTCTCCAAGGTTTCTCATAGTCATTCACATTGACGTCCCACTGGGTTGTGAGTTTTTCCTTGCCCTTATGTGGGCTCTGAACCGAGGATGTCGTTGTGGCTTGTGCAGCCCTTGGAGACACTTGTGATTTAGGGCTATATAAATAAACATTGATTGATTGATTGATTGATTGATTGAACGTGTCCTGGGTCTTCCCCGTGGCCTCCTACCGATCGGGCGTGCCCGAAACACCTCCCTAGGGAACACCCAACTGCGCCCAAGACCCAACCTCCGGTCTGATAGATTTTAGGTTGTCCTGAAGAATCTGGAGGTAATCCTCCTTTTTTCATTGTCCCATTTACTCTCTGTAAAGCAGCAGTTCCATTGGCAGCAAAACAGGCACCAGAGCATAATACTACCACCACCATGCTTGACGGTAGGTATGATGTTCCGGGATTTAAAGGCCTCACCTTTTCTCCTCCAAACATATTGCTGGGTATTGTGGCCAAACAGCTCCATTTTTGTTTCATCTGACATCACATGGACAAAGATAAGACCTTCTTGAGGAATTATGTCCATGTCCATGACAAGTCCATGTCGTAAAACCAACAAATTTAGCTGAACTGCACCAATTTTGTCAAGAGGAGTGGTCAAAAATTCAACCGGAAGCTTGTGGATGGTTACCAAAAGTGCCTTATTGCAGTGAAACTTGCCAAGGGACATGTAAGCAAATATTAACATTGCTGTATGTATACTTTTGACCAAGTCACATTTTCAGTAGACACATAATAAATTCATAAAAGAACCAAACTTCATGAATGTTTTTTGTGACCAACAAGTATGTGCACAAAAAAATAGAAATGATTGGAAACTCAAGACAGCCATGACATTATGTTCTTTACAAGTGTATGTCAACTTTTGACGAAGACTGTATATACTCGGTGAGATTGTGAGTTTTTACAGCAGTACAGTCCCATTATGATGTGTTAATTCAATGGGCGAGAACAAACAGGTACTGTCGCACCGCATCGAATAATATTTCCGGAAAAAAAGCAAGTGGAGCTTGCAAACCGCGTCAACAGCGTGGAAAATAGTCATGAAGTGTGTTAATGCATGGCTTTTCATGCTGAAGGGTTTTAAAAAAACGCCCACTCGTGTCCTAGTTAGGGTGCAGCACGACTCCTTCTCTCCTCTCGGATTCCATCCCGCAGGATTAGCGTAGTGTAGATTTCACCGCGGGAAGGAAGACTCCATTGGAAATCCTTCCAGATTGCCGAGGGATGAAGCGGTTTTTTTTTTTTTTTTGGGCCGCCGCTGATTATTTTCTGCGAATGTGGATGCAAAGAAAGGACGGGGCCGACGGTGGCGAGGTATTTTTACCCCCCCGCCCCCGGGGGCAAGGCTGAACTTAATGGAAAGCGAAGGCCTGTCCACAATAGTTAGTGCGTGTCTTAGTGTGCGCCTGTCCTAGTTGTTTACCAGCTCTGAGGACTGACTCGCCGCTGCCAGTCTGCACTCGGACTGGACGACGACGACGATGACGCGGTTACACAACGGCTTATCCTGTGCCTTCGAGAGGGGGGACGAGTCATATTCTAAAAAGGAGTGCTTGCGGCACATTTGACGTCACGCCACGTCTTCATGCGTCACCAAACCCCATTTGTGCTATCTTAAGACACACTTACTCTTTTCGGATCTAAAAGGGACCCGCTCATAAAAGTCAGCAATACATTTCCCCGTATTTTCACTCATTCATGTACATTATATTGCCAAAAGTAATTGGCCACCTGCCTTGACTCACATATGAACTTGAAGTGCCATCCCATTCCTAACCCATAGGGTTCAATATGATGTCAGTCCACCTTTTGCAGCTATTACAGCTTCTGGGAAGGCTGTCCACAAGGTTGCGGAGTGAGTTTTTTTCGGAATTTTCCACCATTCTTCCAAAAGCGCATGTTGGTGGAGAAGGCCTGGCTCTCAGTCTCCGTTATAATTCATCCCAAAGTTGTTCTATCGGGTTCACGTCAGGACTCTGTGCAGGCCAGTCAAGTTCATTCACACCCAGACTCTGTCATCCATGTCTTTATGGACCTTGCTTTGTGCACTGGTGCACAGTCATGTTGGAAGAGGAAGGGGCCCGCTCCAAACTGTTCCCACATTGTTGGGGAGCATGGAATTGTCCAAAATGTTATGGAATCCTATCCGGTTCAGGTCAGGACTCTGTGCAGGCCAGTCAAGTTCATCCACACCAGACTCTGTCATCCATGTCTTTATGGACCTTGCTTTGTGCACGGGTGCACAATCATGTTGGAAGAGGAAGGGGCCCGCTCCAAACTGTTCCCACAAGGTTGGGGAGCATGGAATTGTCCAAAATGTTTTGGTATCCTGGAGCATTCAAAGTTCCTTTCACTGGAACTAAGGAGCCAAACCCAACTCCTGAAAAACAACCCCACACCATAATTCCTCCTCCACCAAATTTCACACTCGGCACAATGCAGTCCGAAATGTAGCGTTCTCCTGGCAACCTCCAAACCCAGACTGGTCCATCAGATTGCCAGATGGAAAAGCGTGATTCATCACTCCACTGCTCTAGAGTCCAGTGGCGACGTGCTTTACACCACTGCATCCCACGCTTTGCATTGGACTTGGTGATGTATGGCTTAGATACAGCTGCCCGGCCATGGAAACCCATATCCATGAAGCTCTCTGCGTACTGTACGTGGGCTAATTGGAAGGTCTGGAGCGCTGTAGCAACTGACTGTGCAGAAAGTCTTTGCACTATGCGCTTCGGCATCCGCTGACCCCTCTCTGTCAGTTCACGTGGCCTACCACTCGGTGGCTGAGTTGCTGTTGTTCCCAAAATCTTCCATTTTCTTATAATAAAGCCGACAGTTGACTTTGGAATATTTAGGAGCGTGGACTGGATTTGTTGCACAGGTGGCATCCTATGACAGTTCCACGCTGGAAATCACTGAAAGTGGCCCATTCTTTCAAAAATGTTTGTAGAAACAGTCTCCATGCCTAAGTGCTTGATTTTATACGATTAGAACACGTGATTTTCATCATTTGGATGGGTGGCCAAATACTTTTGGCAATATAGTGTATTTGACAGGGACAGTACAATTAAACATTTCTACCCGTAGGTAACTGATGTCAAAGTACATAAGACTTAAAAGCCACAGGCTAATTTGCAACCCTTGTCCCTGGTTAGGCTTTTTTTTTTTAAGTATTTGCTGTAGCGGTGTAGCGTGCAAGGACGGGAGTGAAAGAAGTGTCAAAAGATGGCGCTAACTGTTTTAATGATATTTAGACTTTACTTCAATCAACAACGGTGCAGCATCTCCTCATCCGTGGCTCATTAGTGCAACAGCAACAACACCCGTGGAAAAAAACGTCCGACCGGAACTCTCTAATAACTAAAGTTCCTCGGGTGAATAATGTACACTCACAACAATGGGAGACCGGGCTTTCTGCTCCGCCACTCCCAGTCTGTGGAACGCTCTCCCTGACCACCTTAGGGCACCACAGACTGTGGATGCTTTTAAAACAGCCTTTTTTTTTTTAGATATATGCATACTAGTTAGAGCTATTTGGCTGTTCTAGTTTTTATTTTTATTAATTTTTTTATTATATTTTTTTTTTTTTTTTTTTTTAATACACTGTAGCACTTTGAGATTGTTTACTCAATATAAAGTGCTTTTTACAAATAAAATCTATTATTGTTATTATTATTATTATTATTAATACACCAGTATGTTTTAGCGCTTTCATGGCGAGTTCACTGACAGATATAAGTAAGAACTTTACACTACTTTATATTAGAAATGGCAATCCCATAACAAGAAGATAGAGAAAAAGAAGAAGCTTATCGACTATGGCAGGGGTCGGCAACCCGCGGCTCCGGAGCCGCATGCGGCTCTTTGATCACTCTGATGCGGCTCAGCTGCATACTTGCCGACCCCTCCGATTTTCCCGGGAGACTTCCGGATTTCAGTGCCTCTCGCAGAAAACTCCTGGGATTAATATTCCCTGATTCTCACTCTTACAATAATAATAAGGGCATGCCATGATGTTACAGCATTTTGCACCCTCTACAATCTGTACAAACAGCGTGCCAGCCCAGCCCCTTGTTATATGCATCTTCTGCTTGCACACGTAAGTGAATGCAATGCATACTTGGTCAACAGCCGCACAGGTTACACTGACGGTGGCCATATAAAACAACTTTAACACTCTTACTAATAATGCGCCACACTTTGAACCAAAACCAAACAAGAATGACAAACACATTTCGGGAGAACATCTGCACCTTAACACAATATAAACACAACAGAACAAATACCCAGAATCCCATGCAGCCCTGACTCTTCCGGGCTACATTATACACCCCTGCTACCACCAAACCCAGCCCCCCTTCTGTGCGTCGGTTGAGGTGGGCGGGGTTTGGTAGGGGGGGGTGTATAATGTAGCCCGGAAGAGTTAGGGCTGCATGGGATTCTGGGTATTTGTTCTGTTGTGTTTATGTTGTGTTACGGTGCAGATGTTCTCCCGAAATGTGTTTGTCATTCTTGTTTGGTGTGGGTTCACAGTGTGGCGCATTATTAGTAAGAGTGTTAAAGTTGTTTATACCGCCACCGTCAGTGTGACCTGTATGGCTGTTGACCAAGTATGCCTTGCTGTCACCTACGTGAGCAAGCAGAAGCCCCATACAACGAGTGGCTGGGCCGGCACGCTGGTTGTAGTGGGCGCTAAATGCTGTACCATCATGGCACGTTGGAGAGAATAGATGCCCTGTAATTAGTAGTCCGTAGTGATGGGATCGGCAGTTCTTTTGACTGTACTGAATCACTGGAATCAGTTCCTTAAATTGAGTCGTTCAAAAAAATTTGTTCACCGAACCAGAAGGTAAGAAAAGTTGCTTTTGCATAATATTACGAAACAAAACGCCAGATAATATGTCTTACTTTATACACACACCATAATAATAAATAACGTTTGTCTAAGTCTAAGTCTAAGTCTAAGTCTAACGTCTCTCCTTGACAACTAAGCACCCAGACCCTTGCAGTCCTTCTAGTATCAGTAACATTCTCTAGCCAAGGACCTCCACTGAAGGTCTGAGAAAATGGTGTACTTGCAAAAAAGATAAAGTGCAAGAGCGTAAAAACCTCACCAAGGCCTTTTGAAGTAAGAATAGCTGACATGTCGTGTTTCATCTGTTCTACAAGGAGGACTTTCAGTTTTACCCAAAGAGAGGGGAAAAAAGTATCTGGTGACAGCGAGTGCAGTCGATGTCGAGCCTGTGGACAGGAAGTGAAGCGTGACCGTGGACTGGTGATGCCTGAGATCATGTGTAAAAATCATGTTGGGAGGTGTGATGTCATATATCAATAATTGTACTCTTATCTTTTGTAGATAAATACTGCTCTCAATAGTGGCTATTTACTCAACTGCAGAGACTACCAGACAGTTAGCCTGAAACATCCGGGTTTACTGGCCAGCATTAGTTTATAGTTTGGTATAAGCTAATGCTGGCCAGGCTCTTTAGTGCCGCCCTAGTGGCTCCCAGGAGCATTTTTTAAAAAGGGTTGAAAACAAAAAAAGATGGAGGGAAAATAACTTTTTCGAGTTTTGAGTGAAACCTGGGGCAATGTTGATCCTTGACTGTCCTTTTATCCGGGTAGCCTCTTTATTTTCTTTCTTTTTTTTGTCTCCTCAGGCAAAACTTTTCGTTTCTTTGGTTGTTTTGAAGCTTCTGTCATGATAGCAGTAATTGCATGTAATACCTCTTCTTCGTCCTTTAGTCTAGTCCAGCAGGAACAGAGCCAAGGCAGCATCATTAGAAAATCCCTTCTCGTCTTTGAGCTCACGCTAACGAGTGGAACTTGGGACAATGTTGATCCTTGACTGTCCTTTTATCCGGGTAGCTTCTCTTTTTCTTTTTTTTTGGTCTCCTCAGGCAAAACTTTTCGTTACTTTGGTTGTTTTGAAGCTTCTGTCATGGTAGCAGTAATTGCACGTAATACCTCTTCTTCGTTCTTTAGTGTAGTCCAGCAGGAACATAGCTTCAATCGGAAATGCCTCCTCGTCTTTGAGCTCAGGATAACGAGTGAAACCTGGGACAATGTTGATCCTTGACTGTCATTTTATCCGGGTAGCCTCCCTTTTTCTTTTTTGGTCTCCTCAGGCAAAACTTTTCGTTTCTTTGGTTGTTTTGAAGCTTCTGCCATGATAGCAGTAATTGCACGTTATACCTCTTCTTCATCCTTTAGTCTAGTCCAGCAGGAACAGAGCCAAGGCAGCATCAATAGAAAATCCCTTCTCGTCTTTGAGCTCACGCTAACAAGTGAAATCTGGGACAATGTTCATCCTTGACTGTCATTTTATCCGGGTAGCCTCCCTTTTCCTTTTTTTTGGTCTCCTCAGGCAAAACTTTTCGTTTCTTTGGTTGTTTTGAAGCTTCTGCCACGATAGCAGTAATTGCACGTAATACCTCTTCTTCGTTCTTTAGTCTAGTCCAGCAGGAACAGAGCTTCAATCGGAAATGCCTCCTCGTCTTTGAGCTCACGCTAACGAGTGAAACCTCAGACAATGTTGATCCTTGACTGTCATTTTATCCGGGTCGCTTCTCTTTTTCTTTTTTTTTGGTCTCCTCAGGCAAAACTTTTCGTTACTTTGGTTGTTTTGAAGCTTCTGTCATGATAGCAGTAATTGCATGTAATACCTCTTCTTCGTCCTTTAGTCTAGTCCAGCAGGAACAGAGCTTCAATCGGAAATGCCTCCTCGTCTTTGAGCTCACGATAACGAGTGAAACCTGGGACAATATTGATCCTTGACTGTCATTTTATCCGGGTAGCCTCCCTTTTTCTTTTTTGGTCTCCTCAGGCAAAACTTTTCGTTTCTTTGGTTGTTTTGAAGCTTTTGCCATGATAGCAGTAATTGCATGTAATACCTCTTCTTTGTCCTTTAGTCTAGTCCAGCAGGAACAGAGCCAAGGCAGCATCAATCGAAAATCCTTTTTCATCTTTGAGCTCACGCTAACGAGTGAAACCTCAGACAATGTTGATCCTTGACTGTCATTTTATCCGGGTAGCTTCTCCTTTTCTTTTTTTTTTGGTCTCCTCAGGCAAAACTTTTCGTTACTTTGGTTGTTTTGAAGCTTCTGTCATGATAGCAGTAATTGCACGTAATACCTCTTCTTCGTTCTTTAGTGTAGTCCAGCAGGAACATAGCTTCAATCGGAAATGCCTCCTCGTCTTTGAGCTCAGGATAACGAGTGAAACCTGGGACAATGTTGATCCTTGACTGTCATTTTATCCGGGTAGCCTCCCTTTTTCTTTTTTGGTCTCCTCAGGCAAAACTTTTCGTTTCTTTGGTTGTTTTGAAGCTTCTGCCATGATAGCAGTAATTGCACGTTATACCTCTTCTTCATCCTTTAGTCTAGTCCAGCAGGAACAGAGCCAAGGCAGCATCAATAGAAAATCCCTTCTCGTCTTTGAGCTCACGCTAACGAGTGAAATCTGGGACAATGTTCATCCTTGACTGTCATTTTATCCGGGTAGCCTCCCTTTTCCTTTTTTTTGGTCTCCTCAGGCAAAACTTTTCGTTTCTTTGGTTGTTTTGAAGCTTCTGCCACGATAGCAGTAATTGCACGTAATACCTCTTCTTCGTTCTTTAGTCTAGTCCAGCAGGAACAGAGCTTCAATCGGAAATGCCTCCTCGTCTTTGAGCTCACGCTAACGAGTGAAACCTGGGACAATGTTGATCCTTGACTGTCATTTTATCCGGGTAGCCTCCCTTTTCCTTTTTTTGGTCTCTTCAGGCAAAACTTTTCGTTTCTTTGGTTGTTTTGAAGCTTTTGCCATGATAGCGGTAATTGCACGTAATACCTCTTCTTCATCCTTTAGTCTAGTCCAGCAGGAACAGAGCCAAGGCAGCATCAATCGAAAATCCTTTTTCATCTTTGAGCTCACGCTAACGAGTGAAACCTCAGACAATGTTGATCCTTGACTGTCATTTTATCCGGGTCGCTTCTCTTTTTCTTTTTTTTTTTGGTCTCCTCAGGCAAAACTTTTCGTTTATTTGGTTGTTTTGAAGCTTCTGCCATGATAGCAGTAATTGCACGTAATACCTCTTCTTCGTCCTTTAGTCTAGTCCAGCAGGAACAGAGCTTCAATCGGAAATGCCTCCTTGTCTTTGAGCTCACGCTAATGAGTGAAACCTGGGACAATGTTGATCCTTGACTGTCCTTTTATTCGGGTAGCTTCTCTTTTTCTTTTTCATTTTGGTTTCCTCAGGCATAACTTTTCGTTTCTTTGGTTGTTTTGAAGCTTCTGCAATGATAGCAGTAATTGCATACAATACCTCTTCTTTGTCCTTTAGTCTAGTCCAGCAGGAACATAGCTTCAATCAGAAATCCCTCCTCATCTTTGAGCTCACGCTAACGAGTGAAACCTGGGGCAATGTTGATCCTTGACTGTCATTTTATCCGGGTAGCCTCCCTTTTCCTTTTTTTTGGTCTCCTCAGGCAAAACTTTTCGTTTCTTTGGTTGTTTTGAAGCTTCTGCCATGATAGCAGTAATTGCACGTAATACCTCTTCTTCGTTCATTAGTCTAGTCCAGCAGGAACATAGCTTCAATCGGAAATGCCTCCTCGTCTTTGAGCTCACGATAACGAGTGAAACCTGGGACAATGTTGATCCTTGACTGTCATTTTATCCGGGTAGCCTCCCTTTTTCTTTTTTGGTCTCCTCAGGCAAAACTTTTCGTTTCTTTGGTTGTTTTAAAGCTTCTGCCATGATAGCAGTAATTGCATGTAATACCTCATCTTCGTCCTTTAGTCTAGTCCAGCAGGAACAGAGCCAAGGCAGCATCAATAGAAAATCCCTTCTTGTCTTTGAGCTCACGCTAACGAGTGAAACCTCAGGCAATGTTGATCCTTAACTGTCATTGTATCCGGGTAGCCTCCCTTTTTCTTTCTTTTTTTGGTCTCCTTAGGCAAAATTTTTCGTTTCTTTGGTTGTTTTGAATCTTCTGCCATGATAGTTGTAATTACACGTAATACCTCTTCTTCATCCTTTAGTCTAGTCCAGCAGGAACAGAGCCAAGGCAGCATCAATAGAAAATCCCTTCTCGTCTTTGAGCTCACGCTAACGAGTGGAACTTGGGACAATGTTGATCCTTGACTGTCCTTTTATCTGGGTAGCCTCCCTTTTTCTTTTTTTTTTGTCTCCTCAGGCAAAACTTTTCGTTTCTTTGGTTGTTTTGAAGCTTCTGCCATGATAGCAGTAATTGCACGTAATACCTCTTCTTCGTTCTTTAGTGTAGTCCAGCAGGAACAGAGCTTCAATCGGAAATGCCTCCTCGTCTTTGAGCTCACGATAACGAGTGAAACCTGGGACAATGTTGATCCTTGACTGTTATTTTATCCGGGTAGCCTCCCTCTTTCTTTTTTGGTCTCCTCAGGCAAAACTTTCCTTTCTTTGGTTGTTTTAAAGCTTCTGCCATGATAGCAGTAATTGCATGTAATACCTCTTCTTCGTCCTTTAGTCTAGTCCAACAGGAACAGAGCCAAGGCAGCATCAGTCGGAAATCCCTCCTCGTCTTTGAGCTCACGCCAGCCAGTAAAACCTGGGGCAATGTTGATCCTTAACTGTCATTTTATCCGGGTAGCCTCCCTTTTTCTTTTGTCTCCTCTGGCAAAACTTTCCGTTTCTTTGGTTGTTTTGAATGTTCTGCCATGATAGCTGTAATTACACGTAATACCTCTTCTTCGTCCTTTAGTCTAGTCCAGCAGGAACACAGCCAAGACAGCATCAATAGAAAATCCCTTCTCGTCTTTGAGCTCACACTAACAAGTGGAACTTGGGACAATGTTGATCCTTGACTGTCCTTTTATCTGGGTAGCCTCCCTTTTTCTTTTTTTTTGGTCTCCTCAGGCAAAACTTTTCGTTTCTTTGGTTGTTTTGAATCTTCTGCCATGATAGCTGTAATTACACGTAATATCTCTTCTTCGTCCTTTAGTCTAGTCCAGCAGGAACAGGGCCAAGGCAGCATCAATAGAAAATCCCTTCTCGTCTTTGAGCTCACTTTAACGAGTGAAACCCGGGACAATGTTGATCCTTGACTGTCATTTTATCCGGGTAGCCTCCCTTTTTCTTTTTTGGTCTCCTCAGGCAAAATTTTCGTTTCTTTGGTTGCTTTGAAGCTTCTGCCATGATAGCAGTAATTGCACGTAATACCTCTTTTTCGTCCTTTAGTCTAGTCCAGCAGGAACAGAGCCAAGGCAGCAGCAATCGGAAACCCTTCCTCGACTTTGACCTCACGCCAACGAGTGAAACTTGGGACAATGTTGATCCTTGACTGTCCTTTTATTCGGGTAGCTTCTCTTTTTCTTTTCTTTTTTTTGGTCTCCTCAGGCAAAACTTTTCGTTTCTTTGGTTGTTTTGAAGCTTCTGCCATGATAGCAGTAATTGCACGTAATACCTCTTCTTCGTTCATTAGTCTAGTCCAGCAGGAACAGAGCTTCAATCGGAAATGCCTCCTCGTCTTTGAGCTCACGATAACGAGTGAAACCTGGGACAATGTTGATCCTTGACTGTCATTTTATCCGGGTAGCCTCCCTTTTTCTTTTTTGGTCTCCTCAAGCAAAACTTTTCGTTTCTTTGGTTGTTTTGAAGCTTCTGCCATGATAGCAGTATATGCATGTAATACCTCTTCTTCGTCCTTTAGTCTAGTCCAACAGGAACAGAGCCAAGGCAGCATCAGTCGGAAATCCCTCCTCGTCTTTGAGATCACGCCAGCCAGTAAAACCTGGGGCAATGTTGATCCTTAACTGTCATTTTATCCGGGTAGTCTCCCTTTTTCTTTTTTGGTCTCCTCAGGCAAAACTTTTTGTTTCTTTGGATGTTTTAAAGCTTCTGCCATGATAGCAGTAATTGCACGTAATACCTCTTCTTCGTTCATTAGTCTAGTCCAGCAGGAACATAGCTTCAATCGGAAATGCCTCCTCATCTTTGAGCTCACGATAACGAGTGAAACCTGGGACAATGTTGATCCTTGACTGTCATTTTATCCGGGTAGCCTCCCTTTTTCTTTTTTGGTCTCCTCAGGCAAAACTTTTTGTTTCTTTGGTTGTTTTAAAGCTTCTGCCATGATTGCAGTAATTGCACGTAATACCTCTTCTTCGTTCATTAGTCTAGTCCAGCAGGAACAGAGCCAAGGCAGCATCAATCGAAAATCCTTTTTCATCTTTGAGCTCACGCTAACGAGTGAAACCTCAGACAATGTTGATCCTTGACGGTCATTTTATCCGAGTAGCTTCTCTTTTTCTTTTTTTTTTTGGTCTCCTCAGGCAAAACTTTTTGTTTCTTTGGTTGTTTTGAAGCTTCTGTCATGATAGCAGTAATTGCATGTAATACCTCTTCTTCGTCCTTGAGTCCAACAGGAACAGAGCAAAGGCAGCAACAATTGGGAACCCCTCCTCCTCTTTGAGCTCACGCCAACGAGTGAAACTTGGGACAATGTTGATCCTTGACTGCCCTTTTATCCGGGTAGCTTCTTTTTTTCTTTTTGTTTTGTTTCCTCAAAAAAAACTTTTCCTTTCTTTGGTTGTTTTGAAGCTTTTGCCATAATAGCAGTAATTGCACATAATACCTCTTCTTCTTCCTTTAGTTTTCTGGCGGTACGCAGGCTTTTGCATCGACTTCCGTCTTTGCATGGCACTGCGTGTCATAAACATACCTACTATAGCACATTGGATTGGTAAACAATATCATGACTGATTGTTTCATCGGCAAACTATGGCGGCTTATAGTACTTAATCCTATTATGGGCTTTATAGTGTGAACCTATTGGCTCTCAACCGAGTAATGACATTTCCTGCTGCAGCGGTTACATTTCTAAAGTAATTAAGAAGTTTATCAAGGACGTTAAAATTCAAGGAAGTTCCAGGAATGTATCGTTTAGCATCGTCGTATATATCTCGGGACATTTTCACATCCTGTGAAGCAGGTCCACACACATAGTTCATGATGCTAAGTCTAATAAAGTTCACTGTCCCGTTCCTCCGTCTTTTATTTGTACTAAAAAGCTCGCACAAAGGAAGAAAACAGGAGCGTAAACAATAGCTGCAACAACATCGACATACACGTGCAATATGAGATCCCAACATGTCATTTCTTTGAAATATCTGTTTGTTTACGTCGACGGGTGTTGTTAACTTCCCCATTTATTGCTAAGCAGCGTGCAATAACAACAGGAACATTGCTCCTGTCTAGTTACACAGCATTAAAACGTGACTTCCTGTTTAGTGCTAAGTCAGCTTCAAAATAAAAGCATGGCAGTGTTGACCTGGATTCAACCCCAGCAATTAAGAAAATATATATTTTCAAAATGTTCTACAACAGGAGGAAAGATTTGCTCATGTGAATTAGTATACACTCGGGGGTGTGTGTAGGAGGAAGACAAGTATACCCCTCGGGGGTGTGTGTGGAGGGCAGACAAGCATACCCCCCAGGGGGTGTGTGTGGGAGGAAGACAAGTATACCCACGGAGACAGGTTATATATATATATATATATATATTTAATAGGAATCAATTTAAAAATGTCTTTATAGTTTAAAAAAAATACAAATATATGTTGTTGTTTTTTTTAATTTTATTTTAATTATTCTTTTAACTATATATATATATATATATATATATATATATATATATATATATATATATATATATATATATATATATATATATATTTATTTATTTATTTATTTATTTATTTTTTTTTCAACTATGAAGACCTATTTTTAAATTGATCCCTATTAAAAAAATGTAAATAAAAAAATGAAATACAATAATATATATATATATATATATATATATATATATATATATATATACTGTGTATATATATATATATATATATATATATATATATATATATATATATACTGTGTATATATATATATATATATATATATATATATATATATATATATATATATATATATATATATATATAGTTAATTTTTTAAATTATGAATCGATTTAGAGTCGGGATAAATAAAGGATTTCGTTCCAGATATGAATCAGGTGTCACAGCGTGGGCTATGGAGTTTTTGTTTTCTCAAGATGCAAGTGAATTTGGATCGGACATGGCTTGAAGGTGGGTACATGATTTATTTATTACTATCAAAACGGAACAAACGAAAAGCGCGCACAATGGCGGAGGTAAAAAAACTTGGCGAATGAAAACAAAACTTGCACAAAGGCAGAAACTGAACACGAAATAACAAAACACTTACTGTGGCATGGGACCGTGAACAGGGCTTGAAACGAGAGGATAGCAGGGTTAGAAAAGATATGACACCAGGACGAACAACAGAAAATGAAAAGCTTAAATAACACAGACATGATTAACAACAGGTGCGTGACTCAAAACAGGTGCGTGACGTGACAGGTGAAAACTAATGGGTTGCTATGGTGACAAACAAGAGTGCATAATGAGTCCAAACGTGGAACAGGTGAAACTAATGGGTAACCATGGAAACAAGACAAGGGAGTGAAAAGCCAGAAACTAAAGAGTCAATAACTAAACAAAACATGACTACACAGACATGACAGAATCCCCCCTTACGGACAGATCCCAGATGTCAAAAGAGGGGACATGGCGGTGGGTCGCCAGCCCAAGTGGCCCCGAATCCATCGAGGCATAGTCATGTGGCGGCGGCGAGTGGAACGCCGCTGCAGCAGGCGAGGTGGGCGACCCGGGACGGGCCACATCCGTGGCCGACTGGAAGGTGGGCGCACTTGGCGTGGCGGGCGACCAGGTAGCGGCCATATCCGTGGCCGACGAGGAGACAGGCGCGTTGTCATCTTGGCAGGCGTGGAAGCTCGGCGTGGCGCGTCAGGCGGCGAAGCTCGGCGTGGCGCGTCAGGCGGCGAAGCTCGGCGTGGCGCGTCAGGCGGCGAAGCTCGGCGTGGGTCTTGGTCTTGGTGTGGGTCTTGGTCTTGGTGTGGGTCTTGGTCTTGGCATGGCGGGTCTTGGTCTTGGCATGGCGGGTCTTGGTCTTGGCGTAGGTCTTGGTCTTGGCGTAGGTCTTGGTCTTGGTCTTGGCATGGCGGTGCTTGGTCTTGGTCTTGGCTTGGCGGTACTTGGTCTTGGCTTGGCGGTGCTTGGTCTTGGCATGGCGGTGCTTGGTCTTGGCATGGCGGTGCTTGGTGTCGTTGAGCTGCGACTGGCGGCACTTGGCGTCGTGGAGCTGCGACTGGCGGCACTTGGCTTCGTGGAGCTGGGACTGGCGGCACTTGGCGTCGTGGAGCTGCGACTGGCGGCACTTGGCGTCGTGGAGCTGCGACTGGCGGCACTTGGCGTCGTGGAGCTGGTACCGGAGCTTGGCGTGGTGGGTCTTGGTCTTGGTCTTGGCGTGGAAGGGCTGCGACTGGCGGCATTTGACGTGGGGCTGCGACTGGCGGCACTTGACGTGGAGCTGGTACCGGAGCTTGGCGTGGTGGGTCTTGGCATGGTGAAGCTACTGGCAACACTGGAGCTTGGCGTGGTGGGTCTTGGTGTGGTGCTGCGACAGGTGCTAGCCGTGGTGCTGCGACAGGTGCTAGCCGTGGTGCAGCGACAGGTGCTAGCCGTGGTGCAGCGATAGGTGCTAGCCGTGGTGCAGTGACAGGTGCTAGCCGTGGTGCAGCGACAGGTGCTAGCCGTGGTGCAGCGACAGGTGCAGGTGGAGGTGGCCTAGCTGGGGGTTGCGGCTTGACATGCCGAAAGACCGGTGGTGGTGGCCGTGCTGGAGGCTGTGGCTTGGCAGGTCGAAAGACTGGTGGTGGCGGCCGTGCGGGTGGCTGTGGCTTGGCTTGGTGATGCTGAGCCACCCCACCAGCACAGCTCCTGACCCCAGCCCCCCCCCCCTCAAGGGGCGGATACCAGACGCGCTCACTGCGGTCTGGAACTCTCTCTAGGGGTGGGCGGAGGGAGATCCGGAGGGGGGCAGAAACTTCCCCTTTAAATTGTCCAAAATGTCTTTTGTGTACCTGTGTTTTTGTGGGTGAAAAAAAAATGTTTTGTGACTTGGGCGTGACTTGAGTCCTGGGGGGCGGGGCATGAAATTTGGGTGGCTTGTCTTGACATGATCTAATGTTCAAAATCATATTTTGGTAGTGTTGGATCATTGTCATGGGATTAGAGTCTTTTGCTGGAGGTGAGTGATCAAAAGAAAAAGAGTTGAAAAAAAAATCCTGATCTGTGACGTCATTTTGGAGCTGCGGAGCTGGCAGCAGCCTGCTTCCGCCCGGAGTGGGAGGAGCCTGCGGGAGCGCTGCGTGCGGTCTGCTCGCCTTCCCTGACGTCCTCGGTCTGGAGCGGCGCTTCCGGGATTGCGGTGACGCAGCGCCGTCCTCGGGCCAAATGGAGCTAATAGGAATAAGCTTGCCATTTGGCCCCCACGTCAGGTCTCGCTCCGCCATGGCTCCTAACGACTCCCAATTTCCTTCCTCTACCAAATTCCTTGCGGGAAAGCGATTTGCTGGTGTCATAATGTCACAGCGTGGGCTATGGAGTTTTTGTTTTCCCAAGATGCAAGTGAATTTGGATCGGACATGGCTTGAAGGTGGGCACATGATTTATTTATTACTATCAAAAAGGAACAAACGAAAAGCGCGCACAATGGCGGAGGTAAAGAAAACTTGGCGAATGAAAACAAAACTTGCACAAAGGCAGAAACTGAACACGAAATAACAAAACACTTACTGTGGCATGGGACCGTGAACAGGGCTTGAAACGAGAGGATAGCAGGGTTAGAAAAGATATGACACCAGGACGAACAACAGAAAATGAAAAGCTTAAATAACACAGACATGATTAACAACAGGTGCGTGACTCAAAACAGGTGCGTGACGTGACAGGTGAAAACTAATGGGTTGCTATGGTGACAAACAAGAGTGCATAATGAGTCCAAACGTGGAACAGGTGAAACTAATGGGTAACCATGGAAACAAGACAAGGGAGTGAAAAGCCAGAAACTAAAGAGTCAATAACTAAACAAAACATGACTACACAGACATGACATCAGGTTTTATTGTGCACCCCTAATAATCAAATTCTTTGGCCATTTTGTGATGATATCATGAGGCTAATCCTTCTACATGTATATTCTTTACACATTTAGGTCTGCAACAATGTCAACAAATCCATCTTAGACCTACTGTATGCGTGACAGGATCTGTCATATTAGCACGGCATTCACCATCAACGACTCCATCCGTTTATTCACCTGTTTGTTTCTCTCCGACACACCTCGCTCGCCCATGGGCAATTACACATTCCAAATGCAGTCGGCGTTCGACGGGAAATGAACAAATTTATCAGGCCATTACGTTTTCGGTCGGGTGGCGGGGAGGGGGGGCGGGGGGGTCACTCGCTGTATGATGTCGTCGATGAGGAAGAGGCGAAGTCGCGGTGTCACTCCTTCAATTTGCACGGGACATTAGCCATGCAGATTTATGCAAATTCCTTCCCCTGTACTGTTTGCTGCCACAAAGGCAGATTCAAAGCTTAAAGGGAAATTTGCGAAGCTTGACAAGAAGAGAGAGAGAGAGAGAAATAAATGGAGGCGAGAGGAAAGGGCTTTGCATGGACTGACGTAGCTGTGTTTGTCGTCAGACGTACGTAAGACGCCTTTTATGAACACCGGGGACTCTGAGTCCCTGCCTTCTGGTTCCTGAAGGGCACACCAAGGACAATCCTCTTCTTATCCTTCAAAGATAAAACTGTTTGATACGTTGAACTATTTTTCAATACCATCATAATTAGCTTTGACAAGGTGTGACTCAATGCATGTGTGTGTGTGTGTGTGTGTGTGTGTGTGTGTGTGTGTGTGTGTGTGTGTGTGTGTGTGTGTGTGTGTGTGTGTGTGTGTTCTTGTATTTCCACCCTTCTTGAGACATCAACAAGGAAAAGTACCGTCCATATGAGGACCGGTGAACAAGTTAGGGCCGAAATCATGTGCATATTATTAAAGTTGTGAATACAAATCTTTATATATCTAGACAGAGTGTGGTCAACATATGAAATAACAAGTGTGTGTAAACATTTGAAGTGCTCCCCTTCTGGCCAACATATGTAATAACAAGTGTGGGTTTAGCCAAAATTAATTTAAAAAAATAAATAAATATGTATATTGAGACATACTGTAATAATTTGAAGTGAGTAATGAAGATTAAAAACCAATTACAAACAAAAAATAAAAAATATTAACTCAAAGCTTACCTTTTTTATATTTGCATAGTATGCATATATTATTAATGTTGTAAATACAAATCTTCGTGTGTGTGTGTGTGTGTGTGTGTGTGTGTGTGTGTGTGTGTGTGTGTGTGTGTGTGTGTGTGTGGTCAACATATGTGGTCAACATATGAAATAACAAGTGTTGGCGTTCGGGCTGACCGGCGGGCTGGCGCCGGCTGGTCTCCGTGGCCCTGGTGGCGTGTGGCTGCTGGTCGCAGTTTTTTTTTGATCGCTTTGATTTGATTGGCTGGTGCTGGCTGTCTGGGGTTATTGCGGCTGCTGTTTCTGCTGCCGTTTGTTTGTGGTGTGGGCGCCCGTGGCTGCTGGGTCTGGTGCAGGGGTGTGGCTGATGTTGTGACTGGTGGCAGCGCGCGCGCGTGATGGCTGTCGGGGCTGACGAACTGTGTATATGTATGTATATGTGTGTGTATGTATGTATGTTTATATATGTGTATGTGTACATATGTGTATGTATATGTGTACATATGTGTATGTATATGTATATATGTGTATGTGTGGGTATGTATACGTGTATGTGTGTATGTGTATGTATATATGTATGTATGTATGTATATTTCTGGGGGTACGCTCTGGGCCTGCCTGTCAGACGGGGGTCGACGCCTCAGGCTACTGCATCCGAACTGCGTGTCTGGAGCTCCTGGGTCCCGCTGTCCATCCCTTCCGGGTGCCCGTCTTGGTTGGGGCCTGTTGGGCCTAGTCCCTGCGTCTATTGTGGTAGCTTGGTGCTGCAAGGTATTCCGAGGTGCTGCGAGTCGGCCAGTTGCTGGGGTAGTGACCTTGTTTGTCAGCATGTCTGTGATCTTCTTTTAATTCTTTTTTTTTTTAATTAATTAATTAATTAATTTATTTATTTATTTATTTTTTAATATATTTTATTAATATTATTTTTTAATTTTCCCCTCCCTCAGGGGGGGGGCTCGGCGGGGCGGTTGCTGGTTGTTCCATCTCCATTGTTGGGGTCCCTGCGGGTGGGGTGGGTGGTTCCCGTGGCCCTGTGCCTGGGTGGTCCTGCGGCGGCCGGTTTGGGTGGGGTGGCCGGGGGCTGGCCTCGCCGCGCTCTCCGGGGGTGGGGGGTGGGCTCGTGGGGGCCCGGTTGCCGGTGGGGCGGGGGGCGGTCTTCCCGTCCGGTTGCGGGGAGTCTCTGGGTCCCTCGGGCGGGGCGTCTCGCCTTTCTGCCCGTGTGGGGTGTGGTCTCTCGCTGGCTTGGGGTCTGGCTGTCCCCTGCTTTTCTCGTGCCCTGTCCTCTGCCGGGTGCGTCTGTCTGCGGCCTGCTGCTGGCCCTT
>NC_084550.2:20802500-20870000 GCF_033978685.3 Nerophis lumbriciformis | reverse complement strand
TTTGTTTTCCACCATTTTTATGATTTCCCATTTTTGCAGTATATTTGATTGCTATTTATTTTGTAATCAGCCTGACCTAAGCCTTGGTAATAATATTTGTAATTAACACAGGGTTTCGTATCATTTGGCAAGGTTTATCCTGTTAAACTGTAAGTAGGTTAGATATAATTATTGAAAACGATAACATTTACAGTAGAATTTCTAATTCAGGTTTAATATTTGAGTGGGCCCCGGCCCCCTTGGTAGTGGAAAAGTTAGGCACTGAGGTCAAAAAGATTAAGAACCCCTGATATTTGACATATTTGGCCGGCTTTTTTTGTAAGCGATATACAAAATAAGAATAGTGAAGAGAGAAGTCTGCCCCCGTGGTCCTTAGATCTCTGGAAATGTGGCTTGGCATTGTTTTACTGGAATAAGCAGGGGCGTCCTTAAAAATTACGTTGCTTGGATGGCAGCATATGTTGCTCCAAAACCTGTATGTACCTTTCAGCATTAATGGTGCCTTCATAGATGTGTAAGTTACCCATGCCTTGGACACTAATACACCCCCATACCATCACAGATGCTGGTTTTTGAACTTTACGCCTAGAACAATCCGGATGGTTCTTTTAGTCATTGTTACGGAGGACACAACGTCCACAGTTTCCAAAATGTAGACTCATCAGACCACAGAACACTTTTCCACTTTGCATCAGTCCATCTTAGATGAATTCAGGCCCCAGCGAAGCCGGCGGCGTTTCTGGGTGTTGTTGATAAATGGCTTCGCATAGTAGAGTTTAAACTTGCACTTACAGATGTCGCGACAAACTGTAGTTACTGACAGTGGGTTTCTGAAGTGTTCCTGAGCCCATGTGGTGATATCCTTTACACACTGATGTCGCTTTTTGATGCAGTACCGCCTGAGGGATCAAAGGTCACGGGCTTAACCGCTTACGTGCAGTGATTTCTCCAGATTCTCTGATGATATTACAGACCGTAGATGGTGAAATCCCTAAATTCCTTGCAATAGCTGGTTGAGAAATGTTGTTCTCAAACAATTTCCCCTCGCATTTGTTCACAAAGCGGTGACCCTCGGCCCGTCCTTGTTTGTGAACGACTGAGCATTTCGTGGAAGCTGCTTTTTTATTCTCAATCATGGCACCCACCTGTTCCCAATTAGCCTGTTCACCTGTGGGACGTTCCAAATAAGCGTTTGACGAGCATTCCTCAACTGTCTCAGTCTTTTTTGCCACTCGTGCCAGCTTTTTTGAAACGTGTTGCAGGCGTGAGTAAACATTTTTAAATTTTAAATTTAAAAAAAAAAGTTTTGTATTTTGTTTTTCATTTTACAGAAGTGCTGACAAATTTAATATAAAGTAGCCATAATATTGATAATATAATATTAAATAAAAAATATAATATAAAATATATAATAAAATATATAAATATAATATTAATTTAATAATCATACAACCTGTTATTATTCACTTAAATATAATTACAAGTCTCTCAATTTTGCCTTACTTCATAGTGTAAAGAGAACCGGTTGTTCATGTTGGATTATAATTAGTGGATAATAATTAGACTAATAATATACCATTATCATATATTTTCTCTATGGCACTCATCGAAGGCGGACACTTTCCCTCTCCCTCATCTCTTCTGCTCGCTTCTTTGTTTTGTCTCGTCTTAACTTTGTCACCTTTTTTTTTTACACTGTTCTCCAAAATCTAAACAATGGAATCGATCAACTGGCCTCTCAACGAGATTGTCTAGAACCTGCTTGTCCCGATGGAACTCGACGGACTCTTGAGAGAAGCGGAGTGTCCCTTCCAGTCGAGGACGTTCGGAACCATGATAGGACATCTGCTGATTGGAGTAAGCCTTGCCCTGGTGTGTCGACAAATTAGAAGAAGCTGGCAGTTGTTAAATGCACCTTAAAGCTGCCAAAAATGAACAAAAGCCCATACTTTTATGATTTTGGACTAAACTGGACAACATCTCGGAGACAACATCTGCTCTGCATGGCGAAGTATGATGAATTTGAGGAGCAGATATAGACAATTCGCTCGCTCAAACACAAACATTCTAATCTGGATTGTTTTCCCTGGCTGCAAGAGACGTGGCAAGGTCGTTACTTCGAGATTCCCTGGAGGACAATGCAGCGAAGATGCAACAATTTCCTCGTTGTCGACTTTTGTCGGACCGACTGGCCGTGTTATCGAGCACCAAGGTCGCCAAACAGAGCCACTCCCTAGGCTTGCACACACACACATGCATGTACATCCATGGAAAATACACACCTACACAGATACGTAACCCCACCCCTTCGACGCTTACCCCACATGGTATGCCGGAAAACGGAGCAGCGCCCCTAGCGGTTGGCAACATTGGGCCGGATGCATGTGCTTGTTGTGGCTATTGTTTTGTTTTTTTACCTCTAACTGAAAGTTGCTTGGAGTGATGAATGGACAATCCGTGCGAGTAGAAACGCTATGGAACACAAGACAAGCCCCCAAACTGACCCCCCAGGAGCCTAGTCTGGGATCGACTTTTTTTTGTAGTAATTTTTACTTCATTTATTCACACAATTAAAAACGTGTCGGATCTATAAGCCAGTCAGCCCCGCCGTAGCGCCATGCAACCATGAATGACAAACATTTATCCATAAAAATAGTGAGAAGCTGCAGATGCTGGGACGCGTTTGAATTTGTCCTGTCTTTGTCCTGACTCAACAAACTGGACGGTTGAGCCATACCTTTGGTACACATACCACATGTTGTCAACACGTCATCAAAAAGTATGTTGTTTCAACGTTGTATTTGTGTTGTAGAATATTGGTTGGAATACGACCAAATTTCAATGGTCAAATCAACGTCACAACCTGACATTGAGTAAACATTCGCAAAAAGCATGTTGTTTTAATGTTGCATTTATGTTGTAGAGCAGGGGTGTTAAATTGAACAAGCAAGGCTTATATAACTTTATAGTGACATGCAAAATCGAGTTTCAAATAATAATAATTAAAAAAATATCAATGGCATATCAAATACAATTTAAATACAAATTGAATGCCTCTTTTCTATTTGCAGCCTTCGGAGGTAAATATCAACATGAACTTTTTCCACAGGCTAATACATTTGAAAATAAAATAACAATGAATAAATCAACCATTTAGGACTTTAAACTGCTCAGTTTGCAACACACTGATCTAATCTGATGTGCCCAAACCATCTTTTCTTGGATGCTAGTTCATTAATGTTGGGGCTCAGGCTTTGAGCTGAGGCAACCTTCATTATCCAACCAAGGTGTTCATCAGTCATTATATCTCGTAGTCCACCCGGACCACAGTCTTGGGGGCGTGCCTTAAAGGCACTGCCTTTAACGTCCTCTACGAGCTGTCGTCACGTCCGCTTTTCATCCATTCTAACAACGTGCCGGCCCAGTCACAAGATATGTGCGGCTTCTGTACGCACACACACGTGAATGCAACGCATACTTGATCAAAAGCGATACAGGTTACACTGAGGGTGGCCGTATAAACAACTTTAACACTGTTAGAAATATGCGCCACACTGTGAACCCACACCAAACAAGAATGACAAACGCATTTCGGGAGAACATACGCACCGTAACACAACATAAACACAACAGAACAAATACCCAGAACCCTGTGCAGTACTAACTCTAATAGATAAACGTTGTCAAAAAGGATGTTTCAACGTTGTGTTTGTGTTGTAGAATATTGGTTGGGAAATGACCAAATTTCAATGGTCAAATTAACATCACAACCTGACATTGAATAAACGTCGTCAAAAAGCATGTTGTTTCAACGTTGTATTTGTGTTGTAGAATATTGGTTGGGTAATGACCACATTTCAATGGTCAAATCAACATCACAACCTGACATTGAATAAACGTTGTCAAAAAGCATGTTGTTTCAACATTAGATTTGTGTTGTAGAATATCGGTTGGAAAATAACGAAATTTCAAAGGTCAAATCAACGAGGGAACCCAACATTGATTAAACGTAGTCAAAAAGCATGTTGTTTCAATGTTGTATTTGTGTTGTAGAATATTTATTGGTTGGAAAATGACGAAAAATCAATGGTCAAATCAACATCACAACCTGACATTGAATAAACGTCGTCAAAAAGCATGTTGTTTCAACGTTAGATTTGTGTTGTAGAATATCAGTTGGAAAATAACGAAATTTCAAAGGTCAAATCAACGTCAGAACCCAACATTGATTAAACGTTGTCAAAAAGCATGTTGTTTCAACATTGGATTTGTGTTGTAGAATATTGGTTGGGAAATTACAAAATTGGTCAAATCAACGTCACAACCTGACATTGATTAAACGTCGTCAAAAAGCATGTTGTTTCAACATTGGATTTGTGTTGTAGAATATTGGTTGGAAAATTACCAAAATTCAATGGTCAAATCAACGTCGCAATCTGTCATTGAATAAACGTCGTCAAAAAGCATGTTGTTTCAACGTTGCGTTTGTGTTGTAGGATATTGGTTGAGACATTACCAAATTTCAATGGTCAAATTAACGTTGTATTATCCCTGCAATTTCAGTTGAGTAGCTGGACAGGACAAAAAAAATTAACAAATAAAAAAAGGATAAACTTTGTCAAAAAGGATGTTTCAACGTTGTGTTTGTGTTGTAGAATATTGGTTGGGAAATGACCAAATTTCAATGGTCAAATCAACGTCACAACCTGACTTTGAATAAACGTCGTCAAAAAGCATGTTGTTTCAACGTTGTATTTGTGTTGTAGAATATTGGTTAGAAAATGACCAAATTTCAATGGTCAAATCAACGTCAGAATCCAACATTGATTAAACGTAGTCAAAAAGTATGTTGTTTCAACGTTGCATTTATGTCGTAGAAGATTGGTTGGAAAATAACAAAATTTCAAAGGTCAAATCAATGTCAGAATCCAATATTGATTAAACGTAGTCAAAAAGCACGTTGTTTCAACGTTGTATTTAAGTTGTAAAATATCCATCCATCCATCCATCCATCCATCCATCTTCTTCCGCTTATCCGAGGTCGGGTCGCGGGGGCAGCAGCCTAAGCAGGGAAGCCCAGACTTCCCTCTCCCCAGCCACTTCGTCCAGCTCTTCCTGTGGGACCCCGAGGCGTTCCCAGGCCAGCCGAGAGACATAGTCTTCCCAACGTGTCCTGGGTCTTCCCCGCGGCCTCCTACCGGTCGGACGTGCCCTAAACACCTCCCTAGGGAGGCGTTCGGGTGGCATCCTGACCAGATGCCCGAACCACCTCATCTGGCTCCTCTCGATGTGGAGGAGCAGCGGCTTTACTTTGAGCTCCTCCCGGATGGCAGAGCTTCTAACCCTATCTCTAAGGGAGAGCCCCGCCACCCGGCGGAGGAAACTCATTTCGGCCGCTTGTACCCGTGATCTTGTCCTTTCGGTCATAACCCAAAGCTCATGACCATAGGTGAGGATGGGAACGTAGATCGACCGGTAAATTGAGAGCTTTGCCTTCCGGCTCAGCTCCTTCTTCACCACAACGGATCGATACAGCGTCCGCATTACTGAAGACGCCGCACCAATCCGCCTGTCGATCTCACGATCCACTCTTCCCTCACTCGTGAACAAGACTCCGAGGTACTTGAACTCCTCCACTTGGGGCAAGATCTCCTCCCCAACCCGGAGATGGCACTCCACCCTTTTCCGGGCGAGAACCATGGACTCGGACTTGGAGGTGCTGATTCTCATCGCAGTCGCTTCACACTCAGCTGCGAACCGATCCAGTGAGAGCTGAAGATCCTGGCCAGATGAAGCCATCAGGACCACATCATCTGCAAAAAGCAGAGACCTAATCCTGCAGCCACCAAACCGGATCCCCTCAACGCCTTGACTGCGCCTAGAAATTCTGTCCATAAAAGTTATGAACAGAATCGGTGACAAAGGGCAGCCTTGGCGGAGTCCAACCCTCACTGGAAACGTGTCCGACTTACTACCGGCAATGCGGACCAAGCTCTGGCACTGATCATACAGGGAGCGGACTGCCACAATCAGACAGTCCGATACCCCGTACTCTCTGAGCACTCCCCACAGGACTTCCCAAGGGACACGGTCGAATGCCTTCTCTAAGTCCACAAAACACATGTAGACTGGTTGGGCAAACTCCCATGCACCCTCAAGGACCCTGCGGAGAGTATAGAGCTGGTCCACAGTTCCACGACCAGGAAGAAAACCACACTGTTCCTCCTGAATCCGAGGTTCGACTATCCGGCGTAGCCTCCTCTCCAGTACACCTGAATAGACCTTACCGGGAAGGCTGAGGAGTGTGATCCCACGATAGTTAGAACACACCCTCCGGTTCCCCTTCTTAAAGAGAGGAACCACCACCCCGGTCTGCCAATCCAGTGGCACCGCCCCCGATGTCCACGCGATGCTGCAGAGTCTTGTCAACCAAGACAGCCCCACAGCATCCAGAGCCTTAAGGAACTCCGGGCGGATCTCATCTACCCCCGGGGCCTTGCCACCGAGGAGCTTTTTAACTACCTCAGCAACCTCAGCCCCAGAAATAGGAGAACCCACCACAGACTCCCCAGGCACTGCTTCCTCATAGGAAGACGTGTTGGTGGGATTGAGGAGGTCTTCGAAGTATTCCCTCCACCGATCCACAACATCCGCAGTCGAGGTCAGCAGAACACCATCCTCGCCATACACGGTGTTGATAGTGCACTACTTCCCCTTCCTGAGGCGGCGGATGGTGGTCCAGAATTGCTTCGAAGCCGTCCGGAAGTCGTTTTCCATGGCCTCACCGAACTCCTCCCATGTCCGAGTTTTTGCCTCTGCGACCGCTGAAGCCGCACACCGCTTGGCCTGTCGGTACCTGTCCGCTGCCTCAGGAGTCCTATGAGCCAAAAGAACCCGATAGCACTCCTTCTTCAGCTTGACGGCATCCCTCACCGCCGGTGTCCACCAACGGGTTCTAGGATTACCGCCACGACAAGCACCAACTACCTTGCGGCCACAGCTCCAATCAGCCGCCTCGACAATAGAGGCGCGGAACATGGTCCATTCGGACTCAATGTCCAGCACCTCCCTCGTGACATGTTCAAAGTTCTTCCGGAGGTGGGAATTGAAACTCTCTCTGACAGGAGACTCTGCCAGACGTTCCCAGCAAACCCTCACAATGCGTTTGGGCCTGCCAGGTCTGTCCGGCATCCTCCCCCACCATCGCAGCCAACTCACCCCCAGGTGGTGATCGGTAGAAAGCTCCGCCCCTCTCTTCACCCGAGTGTCCAAAACATGAGGCCGCAAATCCGATGACACAACTACAAAGTCGATCATGGAACTGCGGCCTAGGGTGTCCTGGTGCCAAGTGCGTCCGGGCAAGGGAAATCTGGGTTCCTTGCTTGTTTTCTTCAGAGAGGTCTTCGAGCTGCTCTTTGTCTGATCCCTCACCTAGGACCAGTTTGTCTTGGGAGACCCTACCAGGGGGCATAAAGCCCCCAGACAACATAGCTCCTAGGATCATTGGGACACGCAAACTCCTCTACCACGTTAAGGTGGCAGCTCAGAGTTGTAAAATATTGGTTTGGAAATGACCAAAAATCAATGGATAAATCAACGTCACAACCTGACATTGAATAAACGTTGTCTTATCCCCTTCAATTTCAATTAAGTAGCTGGAGAGGAGCAAAAAAAAATACAATTAAATAAAAAAAATAAAAAAAAGGATAAACGTTGTCAAAAAGGATGTTTCAACGTTGTATTTGTGTTGTAGAATATTGGTTGGAAAATGACCAAATTTCAAAGGTCAAATCAACGTCAGAACCCAATATTGATTAAACGTCGTCAAAAAGAATGTTGTTCTAACGTTGTATTTGTGTTGTAGTAGAATATCGGTTGGAAAATTATCAAACTTCAACGGTCAAATCAACGTCACAACCTGACATTAATCAAACGTCGTCAAAAAGCATGTTGTTTCAACGTTGTATTTGTGTTGTAGAATATTGGTTGGGAAATGACCAAATTTCAATGGTCAAATCCCCGTCAGAACCCAACATTGAATAAAGGTCATCAAAAAGCATGTTGTTCCAACATTGTATTTGTGTTGTAGAATATTGGATGGAAAATAATGAAATTTCAGAGATTGAATCAACGTCAGAATCCAACATTGATTAAACGTTGTCAAAAAGCATGTTGTTGTAACGTTGTATTTAAGTTGTAGAATATTGGTTTGGAAATGACCAAAAATCAATGGTCAAATCAACGTCACAACCTGACATTGAATAAACGTTGTCTTATCCCCTTCAATTTCAATTAAGTAGCTGGAGAGGAGCAAAAAAAAATACAATTAAATGAAATAAAATAAAAAAAAGGATAAACGTTGTCAAAAATGATGTTTCAACATTGTATTTGTGTTGTAGAATATTGGTTGGGAAATCACCCAAATTTCAAAGGTCAAATCAACGTCAGAACCCACCATTGAATAAACGTCGTCAAAAAGCATGTTGTTTAAACGTATTTGGGTTGTAGAATATTGGTTGGGAAATCACCCAAATTTCAATGGTCAAATCCCCGTCAGAACCCAACATTGAATAAACGTCGTTAAAAAGAGTGTTGTTCTAACGTTGTATTTGTGTTGTAGTAGAATATCGTTTGGAAAATGATCAAACTTCAACGGTCAAATCAACGTCACAACCTGACATTAATCAAACGTTGTCAAAAGCATGTTGTTTCAACGTTGTATTTGTGTTGTAATATATTGGTTGGAAAATGATCAAACTTCAACAGTCAAATCAACGTCACAACCTGACATTGATTAAACGTCGTCAAAAAGTATGTTGTTTCAACGTCGTATTTGTGTTGTAGAATATTGGTTGGAAAAGACCAAATTTCAAAGGTCAAATCAACGTCAGAATCCAACATTGAATAAACGTTGTCAAAATACATGTTGTTTTAACGTTGTATTTGTTTTGTAGAATATTGGTTAGAAAATGACCACATTTCAACGGTCAAATCAATATCACAACTGGACATTGAATAAACGTCGTTAAAAAGCATGTTGTTTCAACGTTGTATTTGTGTTGTAGAATATTGGTTGGGAAATGACAAAATTGGTCAAATCAACGTCACAACCTGACATTGAAAAAAAATTAACAAAAAGTATGTTGTTTCAATGTTGTATTTGTGTTTTAGTATATTGGTTGGGAAACGACCAACATTTAATGGTCAAATCAACGTCACAACCTGACATTGAATAAACGTCGTCTTATCCCCGCAATTTGCTGGACAGGAACAAAAAATAAATAAATTAAATAACAATTTTTTAAAAACGGATAGACGTTGTCAAAAAGTATGTTTCAACGTTGTATTTGTGTTGTAGAATATTGGTTGGGAAATCACCCAAATTTTAATGGTCAAATCCCCGTCAGAACCGAACATTGAATAAACGTCGTCAAAAAGGATGTTGTTCCAACGTTGTATTTGTGTTATAGAATATCGGTTGGATAAATGATCAAACTTAAACGTCATCAAAAAGCATGTTGTTTCAACGTTGGATTTGTGTTGTAGGATATTGGTTGGGAAATGACCAAATTTCAATGGTCAAATCAACGTCACAACCTGTCATTGATTAAACGTCGTCAAAAAGCATGTTGTTTCAACGTCGTATTTGTGTTGTAGAATATTGGTTGAGAAACGACCAAATTATGATGGTCAAATCAACGTCACAACCCGACATTGAATAAACATTCTCAAAAAGTATGTTGTTTCAACGTTGCATTTATTGTCGTAGAATATTGGTTGGAAAATAACAAAAATTCAAAGGTCAAATCAACGTCAGAATCCAACATTGATTAAACGTTGTCAAAATGCATGTTGTTTCAACGTTGTATTTTGTGTTGTAGAATATTGGTTGGAAAATAACCAAAATTCAATGGTCAAATCAACGCCACAACCTGACATTGAACAAACGTCATCAAAAAGTGTCATTTCTGTGATCATGCTTTGTTTAGTTATGTCCTTTTTTGGTTTTTGGACTCTTTTTGGTTCCTGTTTTCACTCCATTTTGTTTCCATGACAACCATTAGTTTCACCTGTTGCACATTTGGAATCACGCACATGTCACTAATCATGTCTGTATTATTTAAGCATTGTAGTTGCCAGGCACGCTTGTTTCATGCCATAGATTTCCTGCTCTGCCAAGTAAGTTTTTGTTATTAATGCCACAGTTAGTGACTTTTGTTTCATGTCCATAGTTTCTGCCCAAGTGCTAGTATGTTTCTACGCTAAGTTTGTACCTTCCGACTTGTGCGCGCTTTTTGTTCCTTTTTTGAGTAATAGAATAAACCATGTCTTTACCTTCACGCCATGTCCGATCCAATTTCTCTTGCATCTCGGGAAAACAAACCCCCCATAGTCCACGTCGTGACAAAAAGTATGTTGTTCCAACGTTGTATTTGTGTTGTAGAATATTAATTGGGAAATGACCAAAATTCAGTGGTCAAATCACTATCAGAACCCAACATTGATTAAATGTTGTCAAAAAGCATGTTGTTTTAACGTTATATTTGAAGTTGCTCAACATCAGGACCTAATTCAACTACTTATCAACGTTGTTTCAATGTCTTGTGCCTGATGGGTCCAGGTTTGCAGTATAATTCCGTCCTGCAGTTTTCTATGTGGAAGAAAAAGGATCCGAGCCTCGCCTTATAAATCTCGGGTAAATAGTTTGTGCTTAAGGTTTAAACGCCTCCCATTAGAGAGTCATGTATGGCTGTCAGCTAGTTTTTATTTTTATTTTATTTTTTATTACAGGCAATAAACTACAGTATTTGTGAAAAAAAAAAAAAAAAAGTCTACTGGTTACTTCTGCCTTCTTGACTTGACAGTATCGGACATCTACTTGGAAACTAATCACCCCGTAGACATTTTATGTTATTGTACTTCCAATGGAGTGAAAAACAACTGTAGTGGCCTCAAAAAGCAGCCGAAAAAGCAGGAAATGGAGAGCAAGAAATAGGATAAGGAGTGAGAAAAAGATAGATGGATGTGTGTGTGTGTGTGTGTGTGTGTGTGTGTGTGTGTGTGTGTGTGTGTGTGTGTGTGTGTGTGTGTGTGTGTGTGTGTGTGTGTGTGTGTGTGTGTTCTTGTATTTCTACCCTTCTTGAGACATCAACAAGGAGAAGTAGCGTCCATATGAGGACCGGTGAACAAGTTAGGACCGAAATAATGGTCCCGATACGGAAAACCATTGCGTCTAATAGAGAATGTCTCATTTGCACCCCCTGGTGGTGAAATCCATCAAAATTATGGTGTCGCTTTTTAAAAGGGCTCCCCCATATGAAATAACAAGTGTGTGTAAGAAATTGAAATGCGCCCCCTCTGGCCAAAATTAATTAAAACCATTTTAAAAATATGTATATAGAGACATACTGTAATAACTTTACGTAAGTGAAAAAAAACAAAAAAATTAACTAAAAGGACTAAAAAAAAAATTCTGATAAAATTGGGAACAATTTCTCATGTTCTTTCTGCTTCTGTAACATTGCAGTATTTTCCCGTAAAATTATTACTTTTTAACGCAAAATGGCGACATTTGTCATATAAAATTCTGACTTGTATCACAACATTGCCAACACGGGGCCAACGAGAAACCCTGGATGAACTGTGAGGTGTCATGATCCGTGGTCCGGATCATGTTTTTGTTATGTTCTGTTAGTTTTAGACTCCATTAGTTCCTGTTTTTGTGCACCCTTGTTTGTTTTAGTTACCATGGCGACTTGTGATTTTCCCCTGCCCCTGGTGTTCGGGACGCGCACCTGTTTCCAATCTAGAGACACTATTTAAGCCTGGCTTTGCCAGTCAGTCGTCCTGGCGTTATTGTTTGTCTCATGCCTGGACTACGTAAGTCGTGTTTATTTCATGCCACAATTTCATAAGTTCTCTATGTCCATAGTCTATGCTAAGTATTTACTTTAACTCCAAGTGCGATCAGCGTGTTGTGCTTTCGCCTTGTTTTCCGTTTTTGTACCTTTTTGAGTTTTTGAGAATTAAATCATATTTTTACCTGCACAACTTGTCCGGAATAGTCCGGACCTTGTTCGCAACAAGCTGCAACCAAACCGTGACAGTGAGGTACGTGCAATGCCGAAGGCTCCGAACAAGGCTTTTAAATCTGGCGACATGGTGGCACTTAAAACAGCCAGAGCTAACCCGAACCGTGCCGTTAGGGTTACAAAGCGTGCTCACAGTCAGAAAGTGCAGGACTTCTTCGACAACCCCACGGACACTAGACGAATGCGGCAGGGCATACATGTCACCACGGACTATAAAGCCACCCCTTGTCCCTGTGACAACAGTATCAGCTTTCTGAACGACCTCAACAACCACTTTGCGAGGTTTGAGGCACTTAACAACAGGAAATCCATCCCTTGCCCTGATGAGCAGCCGCTCAACCTGGACACATCGGATGTCCGGAGAACCCCGAGGAGAGTGAACCCTCGGAAAGCAGTGGGACCTGATGACATTCCGGGCAGGGTGCTAAAGGGATGTGCAGACCAGCTGGCTGGGGTTCTCACAGACATCTTCAACACCTCACTGACCAAGGCTGTGGTACTATCATGTTTTAAGACGGCCACAACCATCCCAGTACCAAAAAAAACCCCACAATCTCCTCCGTCAATGATTATCGCCCTGTGGAACTCACCCCCATCATACTGAAGTGCTTCGAGAGGCTGGTAAAGACTTCCTCCCACATTTGACCCATACCAGTTTTCTTATCGACCTAACCGCTCCACAGAGTACGCCATCTCCTCTGTACTCCACCTGAGCTTAGAACATCTGGAAGCAAAGGACACACGTGCGGATGTTGTTTCTGGACTTCAGCTCGGCGTTCAACAACATCATCCTGCAGAACTTGGTGAGCAAACTGGCTCCCCTAGGATTCAGTACCCCCCTATGCACCTGGCTGCTTGACTTCCTCACAGACAGACTGTGAGAGTGGGCAACAACACCTTCAGTGCCATCTCCCTGAGCACCGGCTCCCCCCAGGGCTGCGTCCTGAGTCCACTGCTGTTCACGTTGATGACCCATGACTGCTGCACCAGGTCCACTACCAACCACATTGTGAAGTATGCGGACGACACAACAGTAGTGGGCCTCATCCGTGACAACAACGCCATGGACTACAGGGAGGAGGTGAACCATCTGGTTGACTGGTGCAGAACCAACAACCTTGTCCTGAATGTCGACAAGACCAAGGAGATCATCATCGACTTCACGAGGCACCAGTGCAGCCATGCTCCACTCTTCATCAACGGCACAGCAGTGGAGATCATAAGCAGCACCAAGTTCCTGGGGGTGCAGATAACTGACAATATGACCTGGTCCCTACACACTCTTGTAAAAAGAGCTCAGCAGCGCATGAAAAGAGCACAGCTCCCTCCCCCCATTCTCACCACATTCTACAGAGGCACTATAGAGAGCCTACTGACCAACTGCATCTCTGTCTGGACTGGAGCCTGCGGTGTCTCAGACTGGAAGTCTCTGCAGAGAGTGGTGAGGACGGCGGAAAAGATCATCAAGACTTCTCTTCGTCCTATCCAGGAGATTGCAATAGAGGCTCAGAAAATCTGCAGAGACTCCTCCCACCCCCATCAAGGACTGTTTTCACTGCTGGACTCTAGAAAGAGGTTCCGCAGCCTCCGTAGCAGAACCTCCAGGTTCTATAACAGCTGTTTCCCTCAAGCCTTAAAACTCTTGAACACATCATAATAATGGATTAACTCGCTGGAATATAAAGACAATATAACATACATCCATAAACCTGGATGCATATGCAAAAGTGCAATATATTTATCTGTACAGTAATCTATTTATATCTGCACCTTATTGCTCTTTTATCCTGCACTACCACGAGCTAATGCAACAAAATGTCATTCTTATTGTCATGACGGGAGGGTCGCAGCTTACTGCGGAGTTCGTTCTCCCGGGATGCAGACGGACCACTCCGGACAAGACGTGCAGGTAGGAACATGATTTAATCATCAAAAAATAACGCGTAGTACCAACGCAAGCAAAAGGGATGCGTGCCGATCGCACAGGAAGCTAAGGAAAAAACTTAGAGCAGGAATCATGAGCTAGGAAACACGAAGACCAAACGTAACAGGTTGCATATAGCAAACAATGAAGCCAGGCTGACTGACCGGCAAAAGCAGGATTTAATAGTCCCTCTGATTAGTGCTCGGGAAACAGGTGAGCGTCCCGAGCACCAATCAGAGACAGGTGGAAACTAGAAGCACCCATGGTAATTAAAAACAAACAAGGGTGCACAAAAACAGGAACTAAGGGAGTCCAAAACTAACAGAATACGGCCACTGATTATGACACTTATCTGTACTGTAAAGTTCAAATTTGAATTACAATAAAGAAGAAGTCTAGTCTAGTCTATTTTTGTTGTTGTTCTTGTAAAATAGATGAATTGTTTGAAACAAAATGATGACTTTTGTCACAATTTTGCAGAGCAAAACTCAGATTATTGCTATAATGTCGCCAAATTTGCAAAGTTTTCCTATAAAATTGTAGCTTTTGTCGCGTAAAATTACGACACTTTTTGTAAAATTGCCAAAATTGTAAGCTTTTTTTTTTGGGTAAAAATTGCGACTGTTATTGAGTAAAATTCCAACGTTTATCGTAATATTGCACAAATGTTCAGTTTTTCTCGTAAAATCACGACTTTTGTTATAAAACCGCATAAAGGGTTGGAATTGGGGGTTAAATCACCAAAAATGATTCCCGGGCGCGACCACTGCTGCTGCCCACTGCTCCCCTCACCTCCCAGGGGGTGATCAAGGGTGATGGGTCAAATGCTGAGAATAATTTTGCCACACCTAGTGTGTGTGTGACAATCATTGGTACTTTAACTTTAACTTTTTAGATAAAATTTGTTGTTGTTCTTGTAAAATATAATTTTTTTTAAACAAAACTATGACTTTTGTCATCAATTTGCTGAGCAAAACTCAGATTATTGCTATAATGTTGCCAAAATTGCAAAGTTTTCCTATAAAATTGTGACTTTTGTCGCGTAAAATTACGACTATTTTTGTAAAATTGTCAAAATGTTAAGCCTTTTTTTGTAAAAATTGCGACTCTCATTGAGTAAAATTCCAACGTTTATCATAATATTGCACAAATGTTCAGTTTTTCTCGTAAAATCACGACTTTTGTTATAAAACCGCATCAAGGGTTGGAATTGGGGGTTAAATCACCAAAAATGATTCCCGGGCGCGACCACTGCTGCTGCCCACTGCTCCCCTCACCTCCCAGGGGGTGATCAAGGGTGATGGGTCAAATGCAGAGAACAATTTCGCCACACCTAGTGTGTGTGTGCCAATCATTGGTACTTTAACTTTAACTTTTTAGTAAAATTTGTTGTTGTTCTTGTAAAATATACATTTTTTTAAACAAAACTATGACTTTTGTCATCAATTTGCCTAGCAAAACTCCAATTATTCTTATAATGTTGCCAAAATTGCAAAGTTTTCCTATAAAATTGTGACTTTTGTCGCGTAAAATTACGACTATTTTCGTAAAATTGTCAAAATGTTAAGCCTTTTTTTGTAAAAATTGCGACTCTCATTGAGTAAAATTCCAATGTTTATCATAATATTGCACAAATATTCAGTTTTCCTCGTAAAATTTGAGTAAAATCACGACTTTTGTTATAAAACCGCATCAAGGGTTGCAATTGGGGGTTGAATCACCAAAAATTATTCCCGGGCGCGACCACTGCTGCTGCCCACTGCTCCCCTCACCTCCCAGGGGGTGATCAAGGGTGATGGGTCAAATGCTGAGAATAATTTCGCCACACCTAGTGTGTGTGTGACAATCATTGGTACTTTAACTTTAACTTTTTAGTGAAATTTGTTGTTGTTCTTGTAAAATATAAAAAATTTTAAACAAAATTATGACTTGTGTCATCAATTTGCTGAGCAAAACTCCGATTATTGCTATAATGTTGCCAAAATGGAAAAGTTTTCCTATAAAATTGTGACTTTTGTCGCGTAAAATTACGACACTTTTCGTAAAATTGCCAAAATTGTAAGCTTTTTTTTTTGTAAAAATTACGACTGTTATTGAGTAAAATTCCAACTTTTATCGTAATATTGCACAAATGTTCAGTTTTTCTCGTAAAATCATGACTTTTGTTATAAAACCGCATCAAGGGTTGGAATTGGGGGTTAAATCACCAAAAATGATTCCCGGGCGCGACCACTGCTGCTGCCCACTGCTCCCCTCACCTCCCAGGGGGTGATCAAGGGTGATGGGTCAAATGCTGAGAATAATTTCGCCACACCTAGTGTGTGTGTGACAATCATTGGTACTTTAACTTTAACTTTTTAGTAAAATTTGTTGTTGTTGTTGTAAAATATACATTTTTTTAAACAAAATTATGACTTTTGTCATCATTTTGCCGAACAAAACTCCGATTATTCTTGTAATGTCGCCAAAATGGCAAAGTTTTCCTATAAAATTGTGACTTTTGTCGCGTAAAATTACGACTATTTTCGTAAAATTGTCAAAATGTTAAGCCTTTTTTTGTAAAAATTCCGACTGTTATTGAGTAAAATTCCAACTTTTATCGTACTATTGCACAAATGTTCAGTTTTTCTCGTAAAATTTGAGTAAAATCACGACTTTTGTTATAAAACCGCATCAAGGGTTGGAATTGGGGGTTAAATCACCAAAAATGATTCCCGGGCGCGACCCCTGCTGCTGCCCACTGCTCCCCTCACCTCCCAGGGGGTGATCAAGGATGATGGGTCAAATGCAGAGAATAATTTCGCCACACCTAGTGTGTGTGTGACAATCATTGGTACTTTAACTTTAACTTTTTAGTAAAATTTGTTGTTGTTCTTGTAAAATATACATTTTTTAAACAAAATTATGACTTTTGTCATCATTTTGACGAGCAAAACTCAGATTATTCTTGTAATGTCGCCAAAGTGGCAAAGTTTTCCTATAAAATTGTGACTTTTGTCGCGTAAAATTACGACTATTTTCGTAAAATTGTCAAAATGTTAAGCCTTTTTTTGTAAAAATTGCGACTGTTATTGAGTAAAATTCAAACTTTTATCGTAATATTGCACAAATGTTCAGTTTTTCTCGTAAAATTTGAGTAAAATCACGACTTTTGTTATAAAAACGCATCAAGGGTTGGAATTGGGGGTTAAATCACCAAAAATGATTCCCGGGAGCGACCACCACTGCTGCCCACTGCTCCCCTCACCTCCCAGGGGGTGATCAAGGGTGATGGGTCAAATGCAGACAATAATTTCGCCACACCTCGTGTGTGTGTGACAATCATTGGTACTTTAACTTTAACTTTTTAGTAAAATTTGTTGTTGTTCTTGTAAAATATAATTTTTTTTAAACAAAACTATGACTTTTGTCATCAATTTGCTGAGCAAAACTCAGATTATTGTTATAATGTCGCCAAAATGGAAAAGTTTTCCTATAAAATTGTGACTTTTGTCGCGTAAAATTACGACTATTTTCGTAAAATTGTCAAAATGTTAAGCCTTTTTTTGTAAAAATTGCGACTCTCATTGAGTAAAATTCCAATGTTTATCATAATATTGCACAAATATTCAGTTTTCCTCGTAAAATTTGAGTAAAATCACGACTTTTGTTATAAAACCGCATCAAGGGTTGCAATTGGGGGTTGAATCACCAAAAATTATTCCCGGGCGCGACCACTGCTGCTGCCCACTGCTCCCCTCACCTCCCAGGGGGTGATCAAGGGTGATGGGTCAAATGCTGAGAATAATTTCGCCACACCTAGTGTGTGTGTGACAATCATTGGTACTTTAACTTTAACTTTTTAGTGAAATTTGTTGTTGTTCTTGTAAAATATAAAAAATTTTAAACAAAATTATGACTTGTGTCATCAATTTGCTGAGCAAAACTCCGATTATTGCTATAATGTTGCCAAAATGGAAAAGTTTTCCTATAAAATTGTGACTTTTGTCGCGTAAAATTACGACACTTTTCGTAAAATTGCCAAAATTGTAAGCTTTTTTTTTTGTAAAAATTACGACTGTTATTGAGTAAAATTCCAACTTTTATCGTAATATTGCACAAATGTTCAGTTTTTCTCGTAAAATCATGACTTTTGTTATAAAACCGCATCAAGGGTTGGAATTGGGGGTTAAATCACCAAAAATGATTCCCGGGCGCGACCACTGCTGCTGCCCACTGCTCCCCTCACCTCCCAGGGGGTGATCAAGGGTGATGGGTCAAATGCTGAGAATAATTTCGCCACACCTAGTGTGTGTGTGACAATCATTGGTACTTTAACTTTAACTTTTTAGTAAAATTTGTTGTTGTTGTTGTAAAATATACATTTTTTTAAACAAAATTATGACTTTTGTCATCATTTTGCCGAGCAAAACTCCGATTATTCTTGTAATGTCGCCAAAATGGCAAAGTTTTCCTATAAAATTGTGACTTTTGTCGCGTAAAATTACGACTATTTTCGTAAAATTGTCAAAATGTTAAGCCTTTTTTTGTAAAAATTCCGACTGTTATTGAGTAAAATTCCAACTTTTATCGTACTATTGCACAAATGTTCAGTTTTTCTCGTAAAATTTGAGTAAAATCACGACTTTTGTTATAAAACCGCATCAAGGGTTGGAATTGGGGGTTAAATCACCAAAAATGATTCCCGGGCGCGACCCCTGCTGCTGCCCACTGCTCCCCTCACCTCCCAGGGGGTGATCAAGGATGATGGGTCAAATGCAGAGAATAATTTCGCCACACCTAGTGTGTGTGTGACAATCATTGGTACTTTAACTTTAACTTTTTAGTAAAATTTGTTGTTGTTCTTGTAAAATATACATTTTTTAAACAAAATTATGACTTTTGTCATCATTTTGACGAGCAAAACTCAGATTATTGTTATAATGTCGCCAAAGTGGCAAAGTTTTCCTATAAAATTGTGACTTTTGTCGCGTAAAATTACGACTATTTTCGTAAAATTGTCAAAATGTTAAGCCTTTTTTTGTAAAAATTGCTACTGTTATTGAGTAAAATTCCAACTTTTGTCGTAATATTGCACACGTTCAGTTTTTCTCGTAAAATTTGAGTAAAATCACGACTTTGTTATAAAACCGCATCAAAGGGTTGGAATTGGGGGTTAAATCACCAAAAATGATTCCCGGGCGCGACCACTGCTGCTGCCCACTGCTCCCCTCACCTCCCAGGGGGTGATCAAGGGTGATGGGTCAAATGCAGAGAACAATTTCGCGACACTTAGTGTGTGTGTGACAATCATTGGTACTTTAACTTGAACTTTTTATTAAAATTTGTTGTTGTTCTTGTAAAATATAAATTTTTTTAAACAAAACTATGACTTTTGTCATCAATTTGCTGAGCAAAACTCAGATTATTGTTATAATGTCGCCAAAATGGAAAAGTTTTCCTATAAAATTGTGACTTTTGTCGCGTAAAATTACGACTATTTTCGTGAAATTGCCAAAATTGTAAGCTTTTTTTTTGTAAAAATTGCTACTGTTATTGAGTAAAATTCCAACTTTTGTCGTAATATTGCACACGTTCAGTTTTTCTCGTAAAATTTGAGTAAAATCACGACTTTGTTATAAAACCGCATCAAAGGGTTGGAATTGGGGGTTAAATCACCAAAAATGATTCCCGGGCGCGACCACTGCTGCTGCCCACTGCTCCCCTCACCTCCCAGGGGGTGATCAAGGGTGATGGGTCAAATGCAGAGAACAATTTCGCGACACCTAGTGTGTGTGTGACAATCATTGGTACTTTAACTTGAACTTTTTAGTAAAATTTGTTGTTGTTCTTGTAAAATATACATTTTTTTAAACAAAATTATGACTTTTGTCATCAATTTGCTGAGCAAAACTCCGATTATTGTTATAATGTTGCCAAAATGGCAAAGTTTTCCTATAAAATTGTGACTTTTGTCGCGTAAAATTACGACACTTTTCGTAAAATTGCCAAAATTGTAAGCTTTTTTTTTGTAAAAATTGCGACTGTTATTGAGCAAAATTCCAACTTTTATCGTAATATTGCACAAATATTCAGTTTTTCTCGTAAAATTTGAGTAAAATCACGACTTTTGTTATAAAACCGCATCAAGGGTTGGAATTGGGGGTTAAATCACCAAAAATGATTCCCGGGCGCGACCACTGCTGCTGCCCACTGCTGCTGCCCACTGCTCCCCTCACCTCCCAGGGGGTGATCAAGGATGATGGGTCAAATGCAGAGAATAATTTCGCCACACCTAGTGTGTGTGTGACAATCATTGGTACTTTAACTTTAACTTTTCAGTAAAATTTGTTGTTGTTCTTGTAAAATATACATTTTTTTAAACAAAATGATGACTTTTGTCACAATTTTGCCGAGCAAAACTCAGATTATTGCTATAATGTCGCCAAATTTGCAAAGTTTTCCTATAAAATTGTGACTTTTGTCGCGTAAAATTACGACTCCTTTCGTAAAATTGCCAAAATTGTAAGCTTTTTTTTGTAAAAATTGCGACTGTTATTGAGTAAAATTCCAACTATTATCGTAATATTGCACAAATGTTCAGTTTTTCTCGTAAAATTTGAGTAAAATCACGACTTTTGTTATAAAACCGCATCAAGGGTTGGAATTGGGGGTTAAATCACCAAAAATGATTCCTGGGCGCGACCACTGCTGCTGCCCACTGCTCCCCTCACCTCTCAGGGGGTGATCAAGGGTGATGGGTCAAATGCAGAGAATAATTTTGCCAGACCTAGTGTGTGTGTGTGACAATCATTGGTACTTTAACTTTAACTTTTTAGTCAAATTTGTTGTTGTTCTTGTAAAATATATTTTTTTTTAAACAAAATTATGACTTTTGTCATCATTTTGACGAGCAAAATTCCAATTATTCTTATAATGTCGCCAAAATGGCAAAGTTTTCCTGTAAAATTGTGACTTTTGTCGCGTAAAATTACGAGTATTTTCGTAAAATTGCCAAAATGTTAAGCCTTTTTTTGTAAGAATTGCGACTCTCATTGAGTAAAATTCCAACGTTTATCATAATATTGCACAAATGTTCAGTTTTTCTCGTAAAATCACGACTTTTGTTATAAAACCGCATCAAGGGTTGGAATTGGGGGTTAAATCACCAAAAATGATTCCCGGGCGCGACCACTGCTGCTGCCCACTGCTCCCCTCACCTCCCAGGGGGTGATCAAGGGTGATGGGTCAAATGCAGAGAATAATTTCGCCACACCTAGTGTGTGTGTGACAATCATTGGTACTTTAACTTTAACTTTTCAGTAAAATTTGTTGTTGTTCTTGTAAATTATACATTTTTTTAAACAAAATTATGACTTTTGTCATCATTTTGCCGAGCAAAATTCCAATTATTCTTATAGTGTCACCAAAATGGCAAAGTTTTCCATTAAAATTGTGACTTTTGTCGCGTAAAATTACGACACTTTTCGTAAAATTGCCAAAATTGTAAGCTTTTTTTTTGTAAAAATTGCGACTGTTGTTGAGTAAAATTCCAACTTTTATCGTAATATTGCACACATGTTCAGTTTTTCTTGTAAAATTTGAGTAAAATCACGACTTTTGTTATAAAACCGCATCAAGGGTTGGAATTGGGGGTTAAATCACCAAAAATGATTCCCGGGCGCGACCACTGCTGCTGCCCACTGCTCCCCTCACCTCCCAGGGGGTGATCAAGGGTGATGGGTCAAATGCAGAGAATAATTTCGCGACACTTAGTGTGTGTGTGACAATCATTGGCACTTTAACTTGAACTTTTTATTAAAATTTGTTGTTGTTCTTGTAAAATATACCTTTTTTTAAACAAAATTATGACTTTTGTCATCAATTTACTGAGCAAAACTCCGATTATTGTTATAATGTTGCCAAAATGGCAAAGTTTTCCTATAAAATTGTGACTTTTGTCGCGTAAAATTACGACACTTTTCGTAAAATTGCCAAAATTGTAAGCTTTTTTTTTGTAAAAATTGCGACTGTTATTGAGTAAAATTCCAACTTTTATCGTAATATTGCACAAATATTCAGTTTTTCTCGTAAAATTTGAGTAAAATCACGACTTTTGTTATAAAACCGCATCAAGGGTTGGAATTGGGGGTTAAATCACCAAAAATGATTCCCGGGCGCGACCACTGCTGCTGCCCACTGCTCCCCTCACCTCCCAGGGGGTGATCAAGGGTGATGGGTCAAATGCAGAGAATAATTTCGCCACACCTAGTGTGTGTGTGACAATCATTGGTACTTTAACTTTAACTTTTCAGTAAAATTTGTTGTTGTTCTTGTAAAATATACATTTTTTTAAACAAAATGATGACTTTTGTCACAATTTTGCCGAGCAAAACTCAGATTATTGCTATAATGTCGCCAAATTTGAAAAGTTTTCCTATAAAATTGTGACTTTTGTCGCGTAAAATTACGACTCCTTTCGTAAAATTGCCAAAATTGTAAGCTTTTTTTTGTAAAAATTGCGACTGTTATTGAGTAAAATTCCAACTATTATCGTAATATTGCACAAATGTTCAGTTTTTCTCGTAAAATTTGAGTAAAATCACGACTTTTGTTATAAAACCGCATCAAGGGTTGGAATTGGGGGTTAAATCACCAAAAATGATTCCTGGGCGCGACCACTGCTGCTGCCCACTGCTCCCCTCACCTCTCAGGGGGTGATCAAGGGTGATGGGTCAAATGCAGAGAATAATTTTGCCAGACCTAGTGTGTGTGTGACAATCATTGGTACTTTAACTTTAACTTTTTAGTCAAATTTGTTGTTGTTCTTGTAAAATATAATTTTTTTTAAACAAAATTATGACTTTTGTCATCATTTTGACGAGCAAAATTCCAATTATTCTTATAATGTCGCCAAAATGGCAAAGTTTTCCTGTAAAATTGTGACTTTTGTCGCGTAAAATTACGACTATTTTCGTAAAATTGCCAAAATGTTAAGCCTTTTTTTGTAAAAATTGCGACTCTCATTGAGTAAAATTCCAACGTTTATCATAATATTGCACAAATGTTCAGTTTTTCTCGTAAAATCACGACTTTTGTTATAAAACCGCATCAAGGGTTGGAATTGGGGGTTAAATCACCAAAAATGATTCCCGGGCGCGACCACTGCTGCTGCCCACTGCTCCCCTCACCTCCCAGGGGGTGATCAAAGGTGATGGGTCAAATGCAGAGAATAATTTCGCCACACCTAGTGTGTGTGTGACAATCATTAGTACATTAACTTTAACTTTTTAGTAAAATTTGTTGTTGTTCTTGTAAAATATACAGTTTTTTAAACAAAATTATGACTTTTGTCATCAATTTGCTGAGCAAAACTCCGATTATTGCTATAATGTTGCCAAAATGGAAAAGTTTTCCTATAAAATTGTGACTTTTGTCGCGTAAAATTACGACACCTTTCGTAAAATTGCCAAAATTGTAAGCTTTTTTTTTGTAAAAATTGCGACTGTTGTTGAGTAAAATTCCAACTTTTATCGTAATATTGCACACATGTTCAGTTTTTCTTGTAAAATTTGAGTAAAATCACAACTTTTGTTATAAAACCGCATCAAGGGTTGGAATTGGGGGTTAAATCACCAAAAATGATTCCCGGGCGCGACCACTGCTGCTGCCCACTGCTCCCCTCACCTCCCAGGGGGTGATCAAGGGTGATGGGTCAAATGCAGAGAACAATTTCGCCACACCTAGTGTGTGTGTGACAATCATTGGTACTTTAACTTTAACTTTTTAGTAAAATTTGTTGTTGTTCTTGTAAAATATACATTTTTTTTAAACAAAACTATGACTTTTGTCATCAATTTGCTGAGCAAAACTCAGATTATTGCTATAATGTTGCCAAAATTGCAAAGTTTTCCTATAAAATTGTGACTTTTGTCGCGTAAAATTACGACTATTTTTGTAAAATTGTCAAAATGTTAAGCCTTTTTTTGTAAAAATTGCGACTCTCTGAGTAAAATTCCAACGTTTATCATAATATTGCACAAATGTTCAGTTTTTCTCGTAAAATCACGACTTTTATTATAAAACCGCATCAAGGGTTGGAATTGGGGGTTAAATCACCAAAAATGATTCCCGGGCGCGACCACTGCTGCTGCCCACTGCTCCCCTCACCTCCCAGGGGGTTATCAAGGGTGATGGGTCAAATGCAGAGAACAATTTCGCCACACCTAGTGTGTGTGTGACAGTCATTGGTACTTTAACTTTAACTTTTTAGTAAAATTTGTTTTTGTTCTTGTAAAATATAAATTTTTTAAACAAAATTATGACTTTTGTCATCAATTTGCCTAGCAAAACTCCAATTATTCTTATAATGTTGCCAAAATTGCAAAGTTTTCCTATAAAATTGTGACTTTTGTCGCGTAAAATTACGACTATTTTCGTAAAATTGTCAAAATGTTAAGCCTTTTTTTGTAAAAAATTGCGACTCTCATTGAGTAAAATTCCAATGTTTATCATAATATTGCACAAATATTCAGTTTTCCTCGTAAAATTTGAGTAAAATCACGACTTTTGTTATAAAACCGCATCAAGGGTTGGAATTGGGGGTTAAATCACCAAACATGATTCCCGGGCGCGACCACTGCTGCTGCCCACTGCTCCCCTCACCTCCCAGGGGGTGATCAAGGGTGATGGGTCAAATGCTGAGAATAATTTCGCCACACCTAGTGTGTGTGTGACAATCATTGGTACTTTAACTTTAACTTTTTAGTGAAATTTGTTGTTGTTCTTGTAAAATATAAAAAATTTTAAACAAAATTATGACTTTTGTCATCAATTTGCTGAGCAAAACTCCGATTATTGCTATAATGTTGCCAAAATGGAAAAGTTTTCCTATAAAATTGTGACTTTTGTCGCGTAAAATTACGACACTTTTCGTAAAATTGCCAAAAATGTAAGCTTTTTTTTTTGTAAAAATTGCGACTGTTATTGAGTAAAATTCCAACTTTTATCGTAATATTGCACAAATGTTCAGTTTTTCTCGTAAAATCATGACTTTTGTTATAAAACCGCATCAAGGGTTGGAATTGGGGGTTAAATCACCAAAAATGATTCCCGGGCGCGACCACTGCTGCTGCCCACTGCTCCCCTCACCTCCCAGGGGGTGATCAAGGGTGATGGGTCAAATGCTGAGAATAATTTCGCCACACCTAGTGTGTGTGTGACAATCATTGGTACTTTAACTTTAACTTTTTAGTAAAATTTGTTGTTGTTCTTGTAAAATATACATTTTTTTAAACAAAATTATGACTTTTGTCATCATTTTGACGAGCAAAACTCCGATTATTCTTGTAATGTCGCCAAAATGGCAAAGTTTTCCTATAAAATTGTGACTTTTGTCGCGTAAAATTACGACTATTTTCGTAAAATTGTCAAAATGTTAAGCCTTTTATTTGTAAAAATTGCGACTCTCATTGAGTAAAATTCCAACTTTTATCGTAATATTGCACAAATGTTCAGTTTTTCTCGTAAAATTTGAGTAAAATCACGACTTTTGTTATAAAACCGCATCAAGGGTTGGAATTGTGGGTTAAATCACCAAAAATGATTCCCGGGCGCGACCCCTGCTGCTGCCCACTGCTCCCCTCACCTCCCAGGGGGTGATCAAGGATGATGGGTCAAATGCAGAGAATAATTTCGCCACACCTAGTGTGTGTGTGACAATCATTGGTACTTTAACTTTAACTTTTTAGTAAAATTTGTTGTTGTTCTTGTAAAATATACATTTTTTAAACAAAATTATGACTTTTGTCATCATTTTGACGAGCAAAACTCAGATTATTCTTGTAATGTCGCCAAAGTGGCAAAGTTTTCCTATGAAATTGTGACTTTTGTCGCGTAAAATTACGACTATTTTCGTAAAATTGTCAAAATGTTAAGCCTTTTTTTGTAAAAATTGCGACTCTCATTGAGTAAAATTCCAACTTTTATCGTAATATTGCACAAATGTTCAGTTTTTCTCGTAAAATTTGAGTAAAATCACGACTTTTGTTATAAAACCGCATCAAGGGTTGGAATTGGGGGTTAAATCACCAAAAATGATTCCCGGGCGCGACCACTGCTGCTGCCCACTGCTCCCCTCACCTCCCAGGGGGTGATCAAAGGTGATGGGTCAAATGCGGAGAATAATTTCGCCACACCTCGTGTGTGTGTGACAATCATTGGTACTTTAACTTTAACTTTTTAGTAAAATTTGTTGTTGTTCTTGTAAAATATAAAAATTTTTAAACAAAATTATGACTTTTGTCATCAATTTGCTGAGCAAAATTCCGATTATTCTTATAATGTCGCCAAAATGGCAAAGTTTTCCTATAAAATTGTGACTTTTGTTCCGTAAAATTACGACTATTTTCGTAAAATTGTCAAAATGTTAAGCCTTTTTTTGTAAAAATTGCGACTGTTGAGTAAAATTCCAACTTTTATCGTAATATTGCACAAATGTTCAGTTTTTCTCGTAAAATCATGACTTTTGTTATAAAACCGCATCAAGGGTTGGAATTGGGGGTTAAATCACCAAAAATGATTCCCGGGCGCGACCACTGCTGCTGCCCACTGCTCCCCTCACCTCCCAGGGGGTGATCAAAGGTGATGGGTCAAATGCAGAGAATAATTTCGCCACACCTAGTGTGTGTGTGACAATCATTGGTACTTTAACTTTAACTTTTTAGTAAAATTTGTTGTTGTTCTTGTAAAATATAAAAAATTTTAAACAAAATTATGACTTTTGTCATCAATTTGGTGAGCAAAACTCCGATTATTGCTATAATGTTGCCAAAATGGAAAAGTTTTCCTATAAAATTGTGACTTTTGTCGCATAAAATTACGACACTTTTCGTAAAATTGCCAAAATTGTAAGTTTTTTTTTTTTGTAAAAATTGCGACTGTCATTGAGTAAAATTCCAACTTTTATCGTAATATTGCACAAATGTTCAGTTTTTCTCGTAAAATCATGACTTTTGTTATAAAACCGCATCAAGGGTTGGAATTGGGGGTTAAATCACCAAAAATGATTCCCGGGCGCGACCACTGCTGCTGCCCACTGCTCCCCTCACCTCCCAGGGGGTGATCAAAGGTGATGGGTCAAATGCTGAGAATAATTTCGCCACACCTAGTGTGTGTGTGACAATCATTGGTACTTTAACTTTAACTTTTTAGTAAAATTTGTTGTTGTTCTTGTAAAATATACATTTTTTTAAACAAAATTATGACTTTTGTCATCAATTTGCTGAGCAAAATTCCGATTATTCTTATAATGTCGCCAAAATGGCAAAGTTTTCCTATAAAATTGTGACTTTTGTTCCGTAAAATTACGACTATTTTCGTAAAATTGTCAAAATGTTAAGCCTTTTTTTGTAAAAATTGCGACTGTTGTTAAGTAAAATTCCAACTTTTATCGTAATATTGCACAAATGTTCAGTTTTTCTCGCAAAATTTGAGTAAAATCACGACTTTTGTTATAAAACCGCATCAAGGGTTGGAATTGGGGGTTAAATCACCAAAAATGATTCCCGAGCGCGACCACTGCTGCTGCCCACTGCTCCCCTCACCTTCCAGGGGGTGATCAAAGGTGATGGGTCAAATGCACAGAATAATTTCGCCACACCTCGTGTGTGTGTGTGACAATCATTGGTACTTTAACTTTAACTTTTTAGTTTCCTTGTGGAGGGGGGGGGGCACAGGTCCGGTGGCCATGGATGAAGTGCTGGCTGTCCAGAGTCGGGACCCGGGGTGGACCGCTCGCCTGTGCATCGGCTGGGAACATCTCTGCGCTGCTGACCCGTCTCCGCTCGGGATGGTGTCCTGCTGGCCCCACTATGGACTGGACTCTTACTATTATGTTGGATCCACTATGGACTGGACTCTCACAATATTATGTCAGACCCACTCGACATCCATTGCTTTCGGTCTCCCCTAGAGGGGGGGGGGGGGGGGGGGTTACCCACATATGCGGTCCTCTCCAAGGTTTCTCATAGTCATTCACATCGACGTCCCACTGGGGTGAGTTTTTCCTTGCCCTTATGTGGGCTTTGTACCGAGGATGTCGTTGTGGCTTGTGCAGCCCTTTGAGACACTTGTGATTTAGGGCTATATAAATAAACATTGATTGATTGATTGATTGATAGTAAAATGTGTTGTTGTTCTTGTAAAATATAAATTTTTTTAAACAAAATTATGACTTTTGTCATCAATTTGCTGAGCAAAACTCAGATTATTGCTATAATGTTGCCAAAATGGAAAAGTTTTCCTATAAAATTGTGACTTTTGTCGCGTAAAATTACGACACTTTTCGTAAAATTGCCAAAATTGTAAGCTTTTTTTTTGTAAAAATTGCGACTGTTATTGAGTAAAATTCCAACTTTTATCGTAATATTGCACAAATGTTCAGTTTTTCTCGTAAAATCATGACTTTTGTTATAAAACCGCATCAAGGGTTGGAATTGGGGGTTAAATCACCAAAAATGATTCCCGGGCGCGACCACTGCTGCTGCCCACTGCTCCCCTCACCTCCCAGGGGGTGATCAAGGGTGATGGGTCAAATGCTGAGAATAATTTCGCCACACCTAGTGTGTGTGTGACAATCATTGGTACTTTAACTTTAACTTTTTAGTAAAATTTGTTGTTGTTCTTGTAAAATATACCTTTTTTTAAACAAAATTATGACTTTTGTCATCATTTTGACGAGCAAAACTCCGATTATTCTTGTAATGTCGCCAAAATGGCAAAGTTTTCCTATAAAATTGTGACTTTTGTCGCGTAAAATTACGACTATTTTCCTAAAATTGTCAAAATGTTAAGCCTTTTTTTGTAAAAATTGCGACTCTCATCGAGTAAAATTCCAACTTTTATCGTAATATTGCACAAATGTTCAGTTTTTCTCGTAAAATTTGAGTAAAATCACGACTTTTGTTATAAAACCGCATCAAGGGTTGGAATCGGGGGTTAAATCACCAAAAATGATTCCCGGGCGCGACCCCTGCTGCTGCCCACTGCTCCCCTCACCTCCCAGGGGGTGATCAAGGATGATGGGTCAAATGCAGAGAATAATTTCGCCACACCTAGTGTGTGTGTGACAATCATTGGTACTTTAACTTTAACTTTTTAGTAAAATTTGTTGTTGTTCTTGTAAAATATACATTTTTTTTTAAACAAAATTATGACTTTTGTCATCATTTTGACGAGCAAAACTCCGATTATTCTTGTAATGTCGCCAAAATGGCAAAGTTTTCCTATAAAATTGTGACTTTTGTCGCGTAAAATTACGACTATTTTCCTAAAATTGTCAAAATGTTAAGCCTTTTTTTGTAAAAATTGCGACTCTCATTGAGTAAAATTCCAACTTTTATCGTAATATTGCACAAATGTTCAGCTTTTCTTGTAAAATTTGAGTAAAATCACGACTTTTGTTATAAAACCGCATCAAGGGTTGGAATTGGGGGTTAAATCACCAAAAATGATTCCCGGGCGCGACCCCTGCTGCTGCCCACTGCTCCCCTCACCTCTCAGGGGGTGATCAAGGGTGATGGGTCAAATGCAGAGAATAATTTCGCCACACCTAGTGTGTGTGTGACAATCATTGGTACTTTAACTTTAACTTTTTAGTAAAATTTGTTGTTGTTCTTGTAAAATATAAATTTTTTTAAACAAAACTATGACTTTTGTCATCAATTTGCTGAGCAAAACTCAGATTATTGCTATAATGTTGCCAAAATTGCAAAGTTTTCCTATAAAATTGTGACTTTTGTCGCGTAAAATTACGACTATTTTCGTAAAATTGTCAAAATGTTAAGCCTTTTTTTGTAAAAATTGCGACTCTCATTGAGTAAAATTCCAACGTTTATCATAATATTGCACAAATGTTCAGTTTTTCTCGTAAAATCATGACTTTTGTTATAAAACCGCATCAAGGGTTGGAATTGGGGGTTAAATCACCAAAAATGATTCCCGGGCGCGACCACTGCTGCTGCCCACTGCTCCCCTCACCTCCCAGGGGGTGATCAAGGGTGATGGGTCAAATGCAGAGAATAATTTCGCCACACCTAGTGTGTGTGTGACAATCATTAGTACTTTAACTTTAACTTTTTAGTAAAATTTGTTGTTGTTCTTGTAAAATATACAGTTTTTTAAACAAAATTATGACTTTTGTCATCATTTTGCCGAGCAAAACTCCGATTATTGTTATATTGTCGCCAAAATTGCTAAGTTTTCCTATAAAACTGACTTTTGTCGCGTAAAATTACGACACTTTTCGTAAAATTGCTAAAATTGTAAGCTTTTTTTTGTAAAAATTGCGACTGTTATTGAGTAAAATTCCAACTTTTATCGTAATATTGCACAAATGTTCAGTTTTTCACATAAAATTTGAGTAAAATCATGACTTTTGTTATAAAACCGCATCAAGGGTTGGAATTGGGGGTTAAATCACCAAAAATGATTCCCGGGCGCGACCCCTGCTGCTGCCCACTGCTCCCCTCACCTCCCAGGGGGTGATCAAGGGTGATGGGTCAAATGCAGAGAATAATTTCGCCACACCTCGTGTGTGTGTGACAATCATTGGTACTTTAACTTTTCAGTAAAATTTGTTGTTGTTCTTGTAAAATATACATTTTTTTAAACAAAATGATGACTTTTGTCATCATTTTGCCGAGCAAAACTCAGATTATTGTTATAATGTTGCCAAAATTGCAAAGTTTTCCTATAAAATTGTGACTTGTCGCGTAAAATTACGACTATTTTCGTAAAATTGTCAAAATGTTAAGCCTTTTTTTTGTAAAAATTGCGACTGTCATTGAGTAAAATTCCAACTTTTATCATAATATTGCACAAATGTTCAGTTTTTCTCGTAAAATTTGAGTAAAATCGCGACTTTTGTTACAACACCGACAAAATTCAAAGTTTTTCTTGTGAAATTGTGACCTTTTTCTTGTGAAATTCCGACTCATTTTTCACAACAAGCTTTTTTCATATTTGCATAGTATGTATATATTATTAAGGTGCCTCCATGGAAATGCCCTTCTCAACCTCAAAGAACTACTCACCCCCAAATCCTCCACACGACACCTCCGCTCCGGACAGGCTAACCTCCTCCAACCTCCGAGGACAAAGCTACGAACTATGGGAGACCGGGCTTTCTGCTCCGCCGCTCGCAGTCTGTGGAATGCTCTCCCTGACCACCTGAGGGCACCACAGACTGTCAATGCTTTTGAAAAAGGCTTAAAAACCCTTCTTTTAAAAAAAAAAAAAAAAGCCTTTTTATAGCATACTAGTTCTAGCTATTAGCCTGTTCTAGTTTTTATTTGTATTTTAATTTGGTTATTATCTTTTTATTATTATTATTATTTTTATTTTTTTTTTTTCAATACACTGTAGCATTTTGAGGTTGTTTGCTCAATGTAAAGTGCTTTTTACAAATAAAATCTATTATTATTATTATAATGTTGTAAATACAAATATTTATATTTTTTACAAAGGGTCCTAAAGAGGTATTTTTCAGAGGTCTCAAGAAGGTCAGAAATACACGAATGTGTGTGTGTGTGTGTGTGAGGCCACTATTAAAGCCTTGTACTATAAATCTCTGACAGCGTGTGTGTGTGTGGAGATAACCGAGGGACGTCTCTCTCTATTCTGCCTCTGTCGCCATGATGTATGCTCGCCTTTCTTCTTACCGCTGACCTACCAACGGGCGTGTGTGTGTGTGTGATCCTGACCAGTATGTTTCCTCACCTCTTATCGGAGCGCACGTTTTGAAGGCGGCCCACCCAGGACCAGGAGAAGCGACGGCGAGACAAACAAACAATCATCCGCCAGGCCCGAGCGAGGTGGAGTCAGTACGAACGGGGGGGAGAAAGTGCCAAGCGCTGACATCTTTCTCTTTGATGGATGGCTTCCCGCTTGTCGTGTCTGATTGATGACATAATGACAAGGCACGTTGCCACGCTCGGTTCTTCATTTTAGCTGACAGTGTTTGCTTTATGGCACCTCGTGTCATGGTATCATCATCATCATCTTCCATCTTTCTCCGTCACGTACGTTAGCCTCTTTGACAATGCCTGTAAAGGTCCAGATTATTAGAAAATTATTTTTATCCAACTTCGATCACATTTTTGAGGCCTTTAACATGCACAAAAATTCCCCAATTTTTAACAAATGTCTAGTAAGGGTGTCAAACTAAACAGGCTTGCATACACACACACGTACAGTATGTCAAAAGTTGACATACTCTTGTAAAGAACATAATGTCATGACTGTCTTAAAACACATTGCTGGGTATTGTGGCCAAACGGCTCAATTTTTGTTTCATCTGACATCACATGGACAAAGATAAGACCTTCTGGAGGAAAGTTCTGTGGTTAGATGAAACAAAAATGGAGCTCAAGTTTGTTCCATCTCAATTTTTGTTTCATCTGACATCACACGGACAAAGATAAGACCTTCTGGAGGAAAGTTCTGTGGTCAGATGAAACAAAAAATGGAGCTCAAATTTGGTTTCATCTCAATTTTTGTTTCATCTGACATCACATGGACAAAGATAAGACCTTCCGGAGAAAAGTTATGTGGTCAGATGAAACAAAAATGGAGCTCAAATTTTGTTTCATCTCAATTTTTGTTTCATCTGACATCACATGGACAAATATAAGACCTTCTGGAGGAAAGTTCTGTGGTCAGATGAGAAAAAAAATGGAGCTCAAATTTTGTTTCATCTCAATTTTTGTTTCATCTGACATCACAAAGACAAAGATAAGACCTTCTGGAGGAAAGTTCTGTGGTCAGATGAAACAAAAATGGAGCTCAAATTTTGTTTCATCTCAATTTTTGTTTCATCTGACATCACATGGACAAAGATAAGACCTTCTGGAGGAAAGTTCTGTGGTCAGATGAAACCAAAATGGAGCTCAAATTTTGTTTCATCTCAATTTTTGTTTCATCTGACATCACATGGACAAAGATAAGATCTTCTGGAGGAAAGTTCTGTGGTCAGATGAAACAAAAATGGAGCTCAAATTTAGTTTCATCTCAATTTTTGTTTCATCTGACATCACGTGGAAAAAGATAAGACCTTCTGGAGGAAAGTTCTGTGGTCAGATGAAACAAAAATGGAGCTCAAATTTTGTTTCATCTCAATTTTTGTTTCATCTGACATCACATGGACAAAGATAAGACCTTCTGGAGGAAAGTTCTGTGGTCAGATGAAACAAAAATGGAGCTCAAATTTTGTTTCATCTTAATTTTTGTTTCATCTGACATCACATGGACAAAGATAAGACCTTCTGGAGGAAAGTTCTGTGGTCAGATGAAACAAAAATGGAGCTCAAATTTTGTTTCATCTCAATTTTTGTTTCATCTGACATCACATGGACAAATATAAGACCTTCTGGAGGAAAGTTCTGTGGCCAGATGAAACAAAAATGGAGCTCAAATTTTGTTTCATCTTAATTTTTGTTTCATCTGACATCACATGGACAAAGATAAGACCTTCTGCAGGAAAGTTCTGTGGTCAGATGAAACAAAAATGGAGCTCAAATTTTGTTTAATTTCAATTTTTGTTTCATCTGACATCACATGGACAAAGATAAGACCTTCTGGAGGAAAGTTCTGTGGTCAGATGAAACAAAAATGGAGCTCAAATTTTGTTTCATCTCAATTTTTGTTTCATCTGACATCACACGGACAAAGATAAGACCTTCTGGAGGAAAGTTCTGTGGTCGTACCTAACCGACAGGAGTTTTTGTGTAAAAGTAGACAGTTTTATGTCGTCCACAGCTCCTTTACCACATGGGGTCCCCCAGGGCTCAATCCTTGCCCCAATTTTATTTGCGCTTTACCTTCTCCCCCTTGGTTCTATTTTTAGGAAGTACAGTATTGCATTTCATTTTTATGCCGATGATTGCCAGATTTATTTTCCCATGGCACAAAATAACACGGTTCAACGTCTTATTGACTGCCTGCACGACATCAAAGTCTGGCTTTCAGCTAACTTCCTGAGCCTAAATGAAGATAAAACAGAAGTTATGTTGTTCGGTCCAAGTCGCTCTCCCTCCCCCAACGTTGACCTCGGCACTCTGACCCCGTATCTCAGCGACTCTGTCACAAACCTGGGGGTAAAGTTTGACTCAGATTTTAAATTCGAAAAACAAATCAGCAGCGTCGTTCAAAAAAGCTTTTATCAATTACGCCAAATAGCGAAAGTGAAACCGCTTGTATCAAGACATGATCTTGAGAAATTAATCCACGCTTTTATCTCTACTCGTCTTGATTATTGTAATGCCCTGTATGTTGGCATTAGCCAGGCCTCCCTCGCCCGCCTGCAGCTCGTGCAGAACTCTGCTGCTCGTCTGCTAACACAGACCCGCAGACGTGAGCACATCACCCCTATTTTAGCGTCCCTTCACTGGCTCCCTGTGCGTTACCGAATACATTTTAAACTCCTTTTATTTGTTTTTAAATGTTTAAACAACCTCGCGCCAACCTATCTCTCCGACCTCCTTCAGCCTTACTGCCCCACCCGATCCTTAAGATCAGCCGATCAGCTGCTGTTGACGGTCCCTGACACAAGGCTGAAGCTTAGAGGTGACAGAGCTTTCGCCGTTGCTGCCCCCAAGCTCTGGAACGACCTACCCCTGAGTGTTAGACAAGCCTCCTCTCTTCCTGTTTTTAAATCTCTCTTAAAAACATACTTTTATTCCATGGCTTTTAACACTGAGTGATATCCATCCTGCAATGGCGCCCCATAATACACCTGCTGTGATCCTGTTTTTATGTTTTTATGTTTTTATTAATTCTATTTTAATTATTTATTTTTTATCGTGTTCTGTTTGTGTTGTGTTGTGTTTGCTCGGTACTCGTTTTATCTTTTAACCTGCTCATTGTACAGCACTTTGGCTACCCCTGTGGTAAATTTTAAATGTGCTCTATAAATAAAGTTGATTTGATTTGATTTGAAAAATGGAGCTGTTTGGCCACAATGCCCAGCAACATGTTTGGAGGCAAAAAGATGAGGTCTTTAATCCCAGGAACACCATCCCTACCGTCAAGCATGGTGGTGGTAGTATTATTCCCCTGGCCTGTTTTGCTGCCAATGGAACTGGTGCTTTACAGAGAGTAAACGGGACAATGAAAAAGGAGAATTACCTCCAAATTCTTCAGGACAACCTAAAATCATCAGGTTGTCGGGTCTTGGGCGCAGTTGGGTGTTCCAACAGGACAATGACCCCAAACACATGTCAAAAGTGGTAAAGGAATTGCTAAATCAGTAAAACAAGGTACAACAGTAAAACAAGGTTCAACAGTAAAAAACAAGGTACAACAGTAAAAACAAGGTACAACAGTAAAACAAGGTTCAACAGTAAAAAACAAGGTACAACAGTAAAAACAAGGTACAACAGTAAAAACGATGTACAACAGTAAAAACAAGGTACAACAGTAAAACAAGGTACAAATACATAAAATACATACAACATACAAACCATCATGAAGGCATTGAGCTAAAAACTAAAAACATTTGTAAAACTATAACAACTAATCATCACACGTCGCGTCCCACTAAAGTGACTGCATAGCAGCTAAGCTTGTTTAAGAAGCTCATTTATAAAGGCAACAGCTGAAGGAACAAAGGATCTTATGTATCTGTTGTTTTTGGCCTTTCTATTAGTAGGGCCGTACCTGCATCCTGAGGGCAAGAGTCTGCACCAATTCTGTCAAGAGGAGTGGTCAAAAATTCAACCGGAAGCTTGTGGATGGCTACCAAAAGCGCCTTATTGCAGTGAAACTTGCCAAGGGACATGTAAGCAAATATTAACATTTTGACCAAGTCACATTTTCAGTAAACCCATAATAAATTCATAAAAGAACCAAACTTTATGAATGTTTTTTGTGACCAACAAGTATGTGCTCCAATCACTCTATCACAAAAAAATAAGAGTTGTAGAAATGTATGGAAACTCAAGACAATCCATGCGAGTAGAAACACTATGGAAGACAAGACGACGGAATGGCACTTGTACTCACGGTTGAAAGCTCAGTCTAAACAGAAAGGGCAATGCAAACTTGTCCAAAAGATGGCAATAATACACCGTGGAGGGAGATGTTGCCAGCGCTGCCTGCAGGAGCAAAGGTCACCGCCTCTGTCCATGGTGCTGAGGACAGAGCACCATCGGACGGGGGGGCGGGGCAGTGCTGACGGCGAGACACAGCTGGCAGGTGATTAGATTCCACAGGTGGTACGTGTTAATCTAATCATCTGTTGTCTTTAACAGTAAGCGGCCGGGAGCAGGGGGAGAGAGAGGATACGGACGTGACTGAAAAGGGACTCAAATATATGCACAATAAAAACTTTGTTAAAACTGCACGCTTGGCTCTTGTGCCGTGTCTACAGTGGAGCTGCTAGGACGCAACTTCCACACACACCTTTTCAGTGTCTTTGCTTTTTATTTATTGTTATTTTTATTTTTTAACTGTTTGCATAACGGCCGTCAGAAAAGAAAAATCCACAAATTCAAAGCGTTTAAAAAAAATTTAAAAAAATCGATTTTCGATTGAATCACCATTCCTAAATCGATTAAAAATAGTCAAAAATCGAATTGAATCAAAAATACACAGAAACAACCCAAAAAAATTACTTATTACCCTCGTTTTGCCAAAAATCTTCAGCTTTGGACCAAAATGATGACCGTTCCCCATATTTCTGCACAATAACTCAGATATAGTGAGCAGTAGAGAATATGGAGTGATTTTTGGTCCAGAACATGTTTTGCTTTATTCATTGACATATTTCTTGCCACCTTATGTTGTATATTTTTTGATACAAAATTTTCCGTTCATTTTATCATCTACTTTTACACCCCAAATTTTGTTTCGTTCACTCTTTCAATGTCTACTAAGTCTATCTGTTTTAGTGTTGGACTTTCTCTTCTTCTGCATAGCATTATTTTAGTTTTACTGAGATTAATTTTTGTCTAATCCTGTCTTTAATTTGTTGATTTCTTCGGTTATTATTCCTATTAGCTTCTGTGTGTTCTGTCCTGAACAAAACGCAAACGTGTGTGTGTTTACGTACCGTATTTTCTGGACTATAAGGCGCACTTAAAATCCTTTTTTTCCCCCTCAAAACTCAAAAGTGCGCTTTATAACCCAGTGACCAGTAGATGGCAGTCAAACATAAGAGGTACGTGTAAGCTGCACCGTTTGATGTGCTTCAACATAGGAGTATTATTATGGTGTGTGTATAAGGTAAGACATTATCTGGCGTTTTGTTTCGCAATATTATGCAAAAGCAAATTTTCTTACCTTCTGGTACCTGCTGATCTGTATTTGGGATCTGCATAAATCCTGAAAATTCCACACGTTCGCCTTTGTATCAATCAATCAATCAATGTTTACTTACATTGAGTGTCTCAAAGGGCTGCACAAGCCACAACGACACCCTTGGCTCAGATCACACATCAGGGCAAGGAAAAACTCAATCCAAAGGGACGATGAGAAACCTTGGAGAGGACCGCAAATGTGGGTCTCCCCCCCCCCCCACCCCACCCCCCGGGCGACCGGTGCAATGAACGTCGAGTGGATCTAACATAATATTGTGAGAGTCTAGTCCATAGTGGATCTAACATAATAGTGAGAGTCCAGTCCATAGTGGATCTAACATAATAGTGAGAGTCCAGTCCATAGTGGATCTAACATAATAGTGAGAGTCCAGTCCATAGTGGATCCAACATAATAGTGAGAGTCCAGTCCATAGTGGATCCAACATAATATTGTGAGAGTCCAGTCCATAGTGCATCTAACATTCTAGTGAGAGTCCAGTCCATAGTGGATCTAACATAAAAGTGAGAGTCCAGTCCATAGTGGATCTAACACAATATTGTGAGAGTCTAGTCCATAGTGGATCTAACATAATAGTGAGAGTCCAGTCCATAGTGGATCTAACAAAATAGTGAGAGTCCAGTCCATAGTGGATCCAACATAATATTGTGAGAGTCCAGTCCATAGTGGATCTAACATAATAGTGAGAGTCTAGTCCATAGTGGATCTAAGATAATAGTGAGAGTCCAGTCCATAGTGGATCTAACATAAAAGTGAGAGTCCAGTCCATAGTGGATCTAACATAATATTGTGAGAGTCTAGTCCATAGTGGATCTAACATAATAGTGAGAGTGCAGTCCATAGTGGATCTAGCATAATAGTGTGAGAGTCCAGTCTATAGTGGATCTAACATAATAGTGAGAGTCCAGTCCATAGTGGATCTAACATAATAGTGAGAGTCCAGTCCATAGTGGATCCAACATAATATTGTGAGAGTCCAGTCCATAGTGCATCTAACATAATAGTGAGAGTCCAGTCCATAGTGGATCTAACATAATAGTGAGAGTCCAGTCCATAGTGGATCTAACATAATATTGTGAGAGTCCAGTCTATAGTGGATCTAACATAATAGTGAGAGTCCATTCCATAGTGGATCCAACATAATAGTGAGAGTCCAGTCCATAGTGGATCTAACATAATAGTGAGAGTCCAGTCCATAGTGGATCCAACATAATAGTGAGAGTCCAGTCCATAGTGGGGCCAGCAGGAGACCATCCCGAGCGGAGACGGGTCAGCAGCGCAGAGATGTCCCCAACCGATGCCCAGGCGAGCGGGCCACCCTGGGTCCCAATCCTGGACAGCCAGCGCTTCATCCATGGCCACCGGACCTGTGCCCCCCCTTCCACGACGGAGAGGGGGGGCAGAGCAGAGAAGAAACGGCAGATCAACTGGTCTAAAAGTGGGTCTATTTAAAGGCTAGAGTATACAGATGAGTTTTAAGATGGGACCTCAATGCTTCTACTGAGGTAGCATCTCTAACTGTTACCGGGAGTAGTCCGTGCCGACACGTTAGTCGATAAGCTTCTTTTTGGACATTCATCCTCCGCTGTTGCCATTTATAATATAAAGTAGTGTAAAGTTCTTACTTATATCTGTCAGTGAACTCGCCATGGAAGTGCTAAAACATACCGGTGTGGTGAGTTTACATTATTCACCCAAGGAACTTTAGTTATCAGAGAGTGCCGGTCGGACGGTTTTTCCCGGGCCTTGTTGTTTATTCTGGATGAGGAGATGCTGCTCATTGTTAATTGAAGTAAAGTCTGAATGTCATTCAAACAAGTTAGCTGCACCTTTTGACACTTCTTCCACTCCCGTCCTTGCAGGCTACACCGCTACAACAAAGATGACGGAGAAAAGACGCTGTCGAAGGTGAGCCACGTAAATAAGACCGCCTTGAAAACGGCACATTTTTAAGCGACTGTCATGACCAAAGAACTACCATCACATGTTATGTAGATCAGTGTTTTCCAACCTTTTTTGAGCCAAGGCACATTTTTTTCATAAAAAAAAACACGGAGGCACACCACCAGCAGAAAAGGTTAAAAAAAGGAAACTCCACCAGTTTGCCGTGTCTTATTTTGAGCTTGTTGTTGTTTCCTGTGTGTAGTGCTTTAGTTCCTGTCTTGCGCTGTTATTTTGGTGACCCTTTCCTGTTTTGTTGGTGTTCTCCTGTAGCAGCTTCACGCCTTCCTTTGAGCGCTATTGCCCACACCTGCTTTGTTTTCGCAATCAAGACTATTCAAGTTGTGCGTACGCTATCCGGACTTTCTCCGGCGCTGGTATTGCTTACTCGTTTGTCAATCCCCAGTTCCAGTCACCTCGTCGTTTAGGCAGCCTTCCAACGAAAGAATATGGGAGAGCTTTTCCCTGCAAAATGGAGGGTCCCAATATTAACCATAGTAATAAAAGCTTAATGGCAGTTATTTTGTCAACATTATTAAGGACAAGCGGTAGAAAATTAATTATTAACCCACTTGTGCATTTACTGTTAATATATGCTTACTTTCTCTTTTAACATGTTCTATCTACACTTCTGTTAAAATGTAATAATCACTTATTCTTCTGTTTGGATACTATACATTAGTTTTGGATGATACCACAAATTTGGGTATTGTTGCGTTTGGACCAGTTGTTCCTCCCAGGGAATTCAAGTCACAAGTCGCTCCCAAACTCTTTACGACACTTAAAGCTGAGTAGAAAAACCACCAGAGACAGAATAGGTATTTTGTAATATATTTGCAAAGCTTTGTAAATACATTGAGATCAGTCCAGCATAGAACATTCAATCGCGCCGCCAAGATGGTCTGCCCCCCCCGAAAAACCCTCTCCCCTCTTAAGTCTCTCTCTCTCCCACCCTCGCAGTCATGTCCCTCCAGCCAAAACACATGCCCATTGTCCTCCGCACCTGGACATAAGGCTAGATAAGAGAAAGGAGTATCTCTCTTTCTTACATTCCTCACTCAAGGTTTAAGCACACAGTATTTGCAGACAACCAAAAGACCACAATTGGAAGAAAAACACTAGCTGTTTTGTACTATGATTATGAAATAAAAGAAGTAACACTTAAATTCGGATATATGTAAATATCTGCCTCCGACAGTATCAATCCGATACCAAGTCGGAACCGGTACGTTTCAGAGACGGTATAGTGATGAGAGTGCGGAAATATGACCACATCACACCAATTCTCAAATCCTGTCACTGGCTTCCTGTTCCACTCAGGATTGAATACAAAGTCTCCCTACTCACCCGCCAGTGCCTCCATGGAAATGCCCCCCTCTACCTCAAATAACTACTCACCCCCAAATCCTCCACTCGACACCTCTGCTCCGGACAGGCTAACCTCCTCCAACCTCCGAGGACAAAGCTACGAACAATGGGAGACTGGGCTTTCTGCTCCGCCGCTCCCAGTCTGTGGAACGCTCTCCCTGACCACCTGAGGGCACCACAGACTGTGAATCCTTTTAAAAAAGGCTTAAAAACCCTTCATTTTTAAAAAGCCTTTTTTTTTTTAGATATGTGCATACTAGTTCTATTTGGCTGTTCTAGTTTTTATTTTTTTTTATTTTTTATTATCTTTTTATTTATATATATATATATATATATATATATATATATATATATATATATATATATATATATATATATATATATATTTATTTATTTATTTATTTATTTTTTTAATACATTGTAGCACTTTGAGGTTGCTTACTCAATGTAAAGTGCTTTTTACAAATAAAATGTATTATTATTATTGTTATTATAGTACCGAAAATGATTCATTAGTATCGCGGTACTATACTAGTACCGGTATACCGTACAACCCTACATACGATACAAGGTGATGCGTCACATTTTTCCAGTTGTTACATTACAGCACGTCCAAAACAGGAGTGGATATTTCATCACAACGTCCGGTTTTCGGTGGGCAAAACCGAAATCAAAACAAAGGCTGGACTCTGCTGATCGCCATGTAAATGAGCTAATTGTTCACACCAAGTACAATTCCGTTGAGTTCTCAGTCTGTAACCGCAAATGTGAACCGATTGACCCTCTCCTGCAGGGTGTGTAGGCTTTAGCTAAGTCAATAGCAATGTACCCTCTATTGTGCGTAAGTTGTGTTGCACAACACACACAACCAGAACACACACTTGCAGCCACGAAAGGAAAGGTGTGTGCAAATAGTGACTGCACCTTTCAGTTGGCTCGCATCTCTCGTACGACTCGTTCCAGTTTTATTATTCCTCACACTGAGACAACCTGGTTCTGAAGCCTGGGAACGAACAGACTGAGCCACGTTAAAATGAATATCCAGGACTAGGGTTGTACGGTATACCGGTACTAGTATGGTATTGTGGCCAAACAGCTCAATTTTTGTTTCACCTGACCACAGAACTTTCCTCCAGAAGGTCTTATCTTTGTCCATGTGATGTCAGATGAAACAAAAAATTAGCTGTTTGGCCACAATACCCAGTAATATGTTTGGAGGAGAAAAGGTGAGGTCTTTAATCCCAGAAACACCATACCTACCGCAAAGCATGGTGGTGGTAGTATTATGCTCTGGGCCGGATTTGCTGCCAATGGAACTGGTGCTTTACAGAGAGTAATACCACAACGGAGACTGTGAACAACTTAAGCTGTACATCAAGCAAGAATGGGAAAGCATTCCACCTGAAAAGCTTCAAAAATGTGTCTCCTCAGTTCCCAAACGTTTACTGAGGGTTGTTAAAAGGAAAGGCCATGTAACACAGTGGTAAAAATGCCCCTGTGCCAACTTTTTTGCAATGTGTTGCTGCCATAAAATTCTAAGTTAATGATTAATTGCAACAACAACAACAACAAAAATTCTCAGTTCGAACACTAAAAGTCTTGTCTTTGCAGTCTATTCAATTCAATCAATCAATCTTTATTTATATAGCCCTAAATCACAAGTGTCTCAAAGGGCTGCACAAGCCACAACGACATCCTCGGTACAAAGCCCACATACGGGCAAGGAAAAACTCACCCCAGTGGGACGTCGATGTGAATGACTATGAGAAACCTTGGAGAGGACTGCATATGTGGGTAACCCCCCCCCTCTAGGGGAGACCGAAAGCAATGGATGTCGAGTGGGTCTGACATAATATTGTGAGAGTCCAGTCCATAGTGGATCCAACATAATAGTAAGAGTCCAGTCCATAGTGGGGCCAGCAGGACACCATCCCGAGCGGAGACGGGTCAGCAGCGCAGAGATGTTCCCTGCCGATGCACAGGCGAGCGGTCCACCCCGGGTCCCGACTCTGGACAGCCAGCACTTCATCCATGGCCACCGGACCTGTGCCCCCCCCCCCCCCCCCCCCCCCCCCCCCCCCTCAAGGAAAAGGGGAGCAGAGGAGAAAAGAAAAGAAACGGCAGATCAACTGGTCTAACAGGGGGGCTATTTAAAGGCTAGAGTATACAAATGAGTTTTAAGATGGGACTTAAATGCTTCTACTGAGGTAGCATCTCTAATTGTTACCGGGAGGGCATTCCATAGTACTGGAGCCCGAATAGAAAACGCTCTATAGCCCGCAGACTTTTTTTGGGCTCTGGGAATCACTAATAAGCCGGAGTTCTTTGAACGCAGATTTCTTGCCGAGACATATGGTACAATGCAATCGACAAGATAGGACGGAGCTAGACCGTGTAGTATTTTATACGTAAGTAGTAAAACCTTAAAGTCACATCTTAAGTGCACAGGAAGCCAGTGCAGGTGAGCCAGTATAGGCGTAATATGATCAAACTTTCTTGTTCTTGTCAAAAGTCTAGCAGCCGCATTTTGTACCAACTGTAATTTTTTTAATGCTAGACATAGGGAGCCCCGAAAATAATACGTTACAGTAATCGAGACGAGACGTAACGAACGCATGAATAATGATCTCAGTGTCGCTAGTGGATAAAATAGAACGAATTTTAGCGATATTACGGAGATGAAAGAAGGCCGTTTTAGTAACACTCTTAATGTGTGACTCAAACGAGAGAGTTGGGTCGAAGATAATACCCAGATTCTTTACTGATTCGCCTTGTGTAATTGTTTGGTTGTCAAATGTTAAGGTGGTATTATTAAATAAATGTCGGTGTTTAGCAGGACCGATAATCAGCATTTCCGTTTTCTTGGCGTTGAGTTGCAAGAAGTTAGCGGACATCCATTGTTTGATTTCATTAAGACACGCCTCCAGCTGACTACAATCCGGCGTGTTGGTCAGCTTTAGGGGCATGTAGAGTTGGGTGTCATCAGCATAACAATGAAAGCTAACACCGTATTTGCGTATGATGTCGCCTAGCGGCAGCATGTAAATACTAAAGACTGCAGGGCCAAGAACCGAACCCTGAGGAACTCCGCACGTTACCTTAACATAGTCCGAGGTCACATTATTATGGGAGACGCATTGCATCCTGTCAGTAAGATAAGAGTTAAACCACGACAAAGCTAAGTCTGACACACCAATACGTGTTTTGATACGCTCTAATAAAATATTATGATCGACGGTATCGAAAGCAGCGCTAAGATCAAGAAGCAGCAACATAGATGACGCATCAGAATCCATCGTTAGCAGTAGATCATTAGTCATTTTTGCGAGGGCTGTCTCCGTAGAGTGATTTGCCCTGAAACCGGATTGAAAAGGTTCACAGAGATTGTTAGACACTAAGTGTTCATTTAGCTGCTGTGCGACAATTTTTTCGAGGATTTTCTAAATAAAGGGAAGGTGGGACACCGGTCGGTAGTTTACCATGAGGTCAGGATCAAGGTTAGGTCTTTTGAGCAGAGGATGAATAACCGCTTTCTTGAATGCTAGGGGAACAGTGCCAGAGGAAAGTGATAAGTTTATAATATTTAGCACTGATGGACCTAATAATACAAAAAGCTCCTTGATAAGTTTCCCAGGAAGTGGGTCAAGTAAACATGTTGTTTGTTTTATCCCACTTACACGCTGTAATAGTTCCTCTAATGTTATTTCATCAAAAAGAGAGAGACTATTTTGTATTGCAGTATCCGTCGTAGATACAGTTGTATCTGTGTTCATAGAACCCAGTTGTAGCTGGGATGCGTTGTCTTTAATCTCCTTTCTAATGAGTTCAATTTTCTTATTAAAGAAATTCATAAAGTCATCTGCCGAGTAGGTGGAGCTATTGGGAGGAATCCCTTGTTGGGTTAGCGATGCTACTGTACTAAACAAAAATTTAGGGTCGTTTTTGTTGAGGCGGATGAGATTTGAGTAATATTTAGCTTTAGCTAAGGTAAGCATGCGTTTATACGATATTAAACTATCACTCCATGCTTGATGGAAAACCTCAAGCTTGGTCGCGCGCCATTTGCGTTCCAACTTTCTACATGATAATTTATGAGCTCTGGTTTCCTCTGTAAACCATGGGGTGCGCCTTTTAGGGGCCCTTTTTTGTTTTAGCGGTGCTATACTATCAATGGTTTTGCGCAGGGCATTGTCAAAGTTGTTAGTGAGGTTATCAATAGAGCCGACATAATTTGGGAATGGTGCCATTAATTGAATATAAGTTGAAAAGGATTTGCAAATCATTGTGTTCTGTTTTTATTTACCATTTACACAATGAGCCAACTTCACCGGTTTTGGGTTTTGTATAAAAAAAAAGCCTCCTCATAATCAGAGCATGATCTCGACAACAGAACCTATTTTTAGCACGATGCATGAGCCCTCAACACTAACAACACCCCGATGGTGCGCCCGGAAATAATCCAGATAACATGACAAAGAAACACCAACTGACACCCAACAAATCGATTTCATTTGCTGTAATTTGCCTCTCAAGTCATCCAGTGGCTATAAACGTATAAAATGTAATTGCTGAATTGACAAAATGTCTTATATTTTGTATTTCTGACAGTGAAAACATGTTGCCACGCGTACAAATTTGTCTGTCTTTGCGGCATCACCTTCTCCTTTCTCACAGCTATTTGTGCTGAACTGTGCCAGTTTGCACGGACCTTCCAAACGTGCTATATATGAAAAGGAAAATTTTATATGAGAGCAGCCAGCATGGACGAATAGAACAGACGAGTCATTGTATTGTCTGCTCGCGGAAACAACAAACATCCTAATCTACGATTTGACTCACTCGAATGGCCTTTGACGCTGTGAACAACAGGAAAAGGCTGTTCAGAAAACACCCCCCGAGGACACCTAATGATGGACGCTTTTGACCTCCTCAACGACACCTGGAGTCAAACTTTTGCTTGCATGCAGATCTATGAACATTACATCATCACACCAAAGACAATGGGCACATACACACACACTCCTCTCCCCCACCCCATGCCTTCAACACCGCTCGTTTCCCCTCGGGGTGGCAGCGCTTCATAGCAGCAGTTGACCTCCAGGGTCCCAACTCCCCGCCCCTCTGTTGCGAGTTGTCGTGATTAAATGTAACGTGTTTATGCGTGCATTGCATGGAGGTTTTTTCCCACTCCCTTAGGAGCCCAGTATAGATTGCATTTTTTTACTCATCTTCTTCCCCAGCGTTTTACCTTTTTCTTATCAGCGTTCCTGTTCCGTAAACCTGTACACTGTTTGTTTGTCTAACCATGAACGGGTTTGTGCTGAAAACATAGTTTTGTTGTACTTGTGCAATGACAATAAAGTCCTATCCTATCCTATATCTAGACACAAAACAGTGACTGCTCATCGGTAACAGTCTTGATAAATCACACTGCGAGTGTTCAATGAATATATTTGTATCTCCCCCTCCTACTGTTGTGGCCGTTCTGATAATCAGCATATTTTTTGCATATTTTATTTGAGAGATTTGCTTTTTGCACGCGTTTTAATACACGCAAAAGCCTTCGGTAGATCAGGCCCATAGTTGTGTAAGTTTAACAGTATTTTATTGATAAGATTTCAGTATTAAACTTGCAATGTCGCATGAAAAAAAGCAGTCTGTCATGGTTGCGACTGGTTTGCCGAGAGGCAGACTTTGATTGACGTCTCCATTAAGTGACGTCAGCAAGGTGAGGACGTCTCATTTCCCGCCCCCTCGTTCCTCGGGAGATATCGATGGAAATTTCTGACGGGAAGGGAGGGGCGAGCTGACGTGTAGAAAGAAACTTGTGTAGAAAATAGGAAATAGAGATAGACTCCCGACATGAGGGAGGGGTCATTGTAAAAGAAGAGAAACCAGACCACTGCCAGTATGATTTGGTATCAGGGGGAAAACATTTGAGATGTACAATCTTTCGTCAGAGCGTGGTGGAGACTGTTCAAAAGTACAGCCAAGATGTTTCTCCTCAATTGAGCCAAATTTAATTATGTCTCCGTCTAATTCCTTGCTTCTTGTCTTGTTTAATAAATGTCATCAGTGTTTGAACCTGACACTTACCTTCTTCATCTCTCGGTGCTTCCCTTCTTTTTCAGTTTTTTCCGCAGTTTCTGACTCAGTCTGGGGTGCTCCTGATTTTCCAGATCACATTTGGCTTCAATTTTTTTTTTCCATCCAAACCCCGACCGAAACGCTTTTTTTCTCAAAAGTGTCCAATCTGGAAGGCGTGACCCCAAAATGCAGCGGACGGTGAGTAAAAATAATACTTTTTTAATATAAACAAAATAAAGCGCACTCACAAGGAAGGGGGGAAAACACGCAACTAGGAGTGGGTGGGGGAAGAAAAAAAAAAGAAGGGGAGTGCACGAGGAAGTGGACAAGGCACAAACTTCTTGTGCAACAAGAGTTAGAATAAGTAGAGCAATGATCCGAGCGTCCTGAAATAGGGAGACTGATTGGCAACCGGGTACAGGTGTGTGCCGGTTGTCAATCAAGAACAGGTGTGGAAGCCAGCACTCAGTGGCTAATTGGAATGTGTGAACAATGAAGAGTATTAGAAACAGTTTTTTATGGAATGTACCAAGTATAACATAGAAGGACTGACTATGACCGACTGGAACTGAAGATCCGGATGAATCTTGCGGACACTGAAAATGGAGGTAAAATAATATGGGAGTTTCTGAATAACTCTGGACTCAAAGAGAGACTGTTGTGTACTTATAAAATGAAACTGAAGATGGCAGTAAAGAAGAAGACTGTAAAGAAGAAGAAGAAGAAGCACTCAGTGGCCAGACAGGGGAAGTGAAACTACAAAATAAGAGTACTGGACAGGAACTTAAACACCACACAAACAGTCACTTGCATCGTTCCTTCAAATTATGCATGAAAATTCGGAATGAAAATGCGACCAAAACACATTCCGACATTTTGGATCTATGAGTGCGCGTTATAAAATCTGCTGAAAATATATATTCAAAAAAAAAACTAAGATCACTACTGTGTCTGTTTTAGGGGGGGTTTATCTTTGGATGTCAATTGTAGGTCCAGAACTCTGAATGAAGGGCCAATGTTGTCAGCATTAGAGGGGCCCTTTAAGACCCTGTTAGTGCCACCCTAGTGGACTGGACCTACTATGGACTGGACTCTCACTATTATGTTAGATCCACTATGGACTGGACTTTTACAATATTATGTTAGATCCACTATGGACTGGACTCTCACTATTATGTTAGATCCACTATGGACTGGACTCTCACTATTATGTTAGATCCACTATGGACTGGACTTTTACAATATTATGTTAGATCCACTATGGACTGGACTCTCACTATTATGTTAGATCCACTATGGACTGGACTCTTACTATAATGTTAGATCCACTATGGACTGGACTCTCACTATTATGTTAGATCCACTATGGACTGGACTTTTACAATATTATGTTAGATCCACTATGGACTGGACTCTCACTATTATGTTAGATCCACTATGGACTGGACTCTCACTATAATGTTAGATCCACTATGGACTGGACTCTCACTATTATGTTAGATCCACTATGGACTGCACTCTCACTATTATGTTTGATCCACTATGGACTGGACTTTTACAATATTATGTTAGATCCACTATGGACTGGCTTCTCACTATTATGTTGGATCCACTATGGACTGGACTCTCACTATTATGTTAGATCCACTATGGACTGGACTCTCACTATTATGTTAGATCCACTATGGACTGGACTTTTACAATATTATGTTAGATCCACTATGGACTGGACTCTCACTATTATGTTAGATCCACTATGGACTGGACTCTCACTATAATGTTAGATCCACTATGGACTGGACTCTCACTATTATGTTAGATCCACTATGGACTGCACTCTCACTATTATGTTTGATCCACTATGGACTGGACTTTTACAATATTATGTTAGATCCACTATGGACTGGCTTCTCACTATTATGTTGGATCCACTATGGACTGGACTCTCACTATTATGTTAGATCCACTATGGACTGGACTCTCACTATTATGTTAGATCCACTATGGACTGGACTTTTACAATATTATGTTAGATCCACTATGGACTGGACTCTCACTATTATGTTAGATCCACTATGGACTGGACTTTTACAATATTATGTTAGATCCACTATGGACTGGACTCTCACTATTATGTTAGATCCACTATGGACTGGACTCTCACTATTATGTTAGATCCACTATGGACTGGACTCTCACTATTATGTTAGATCCACTATGGACTGGACTCTTACTATAATGTTAGATCCACTATGGACTGGACTCTCACTATTATGTTAGATCCACTATGGACTGGACTTTTACAATATTATGTTAGATCCACTATGGACTGGACTCTCACTATTATGTTAGATCCACTATGGACTGGACTCTCACTATAATGTTAGATCCACTATGGACTGGACTCTCACTATTATGTTAGATCCACTATGGACTGCACTCTCACTATTATGTTTGATCCACTATGGACTGGACTTTTACAATATTATGTTAGATCCACTATGGACTGGCTTCTCACTATTATGTTGGATCCACTATGGACTGGACTCTCACTATTATGTTAGATCCACTATGGACTGGACTCTCACTATTATGTTAGATCCACTATGGACTGGACTTTTACAATATTATGTTAGATCCACTATGGACTGGACTCTCACTATTATGTTAGATCCACTATGGACTGGACTCTCACTATAATGTTAGATCCACTATGGACTGGACTCTCACTATTATGTTAGATCCACTATGGACTGCACTCTCACTATTATGTTTGATCCACTATGGACTGGACTTTTACAATATTATGTTAGATCCACTATGGACTGGCTTCTCACTATTATGTTGGATCCACTATGGACTGGACTCTCACTATTATGTTAGATCCACTATGGACTGGACTCTCACTATTATGTTAGATCCACTATGGACTGGACTTTTACAATATTATGTTAGATCCACTATGGACTGGACTCTCACTATTATGTTAGATCCACTATGGACTGGACTTTTACAATATTATGTTAGATCCACTATGGACTGGACTCTCACTATTATGTTAGATCCACTATGGACTGGACTCTCACTATTATGTTAGATCCACTATGGACTGGACTCTCACTATTATGTTAAATCCACTATGGACTGGACTTTCACAATATTATGCTATACCCACTCGACGCGGGGGGGTCACCCACATATGCAGTCCTCTCCAAGGTTTCTCATTGTCATTCTCATTGACATCCCACTGGGTTGTGAGTTTTTCCTTGCCCTTATGTGGGGGATCTGAACCGAGGATGTTGTTGTGGTTTGTGCAGCCTTTTGAGACACTTGTGATTTAGGGCTATATAAATAAACATTGATTGATGCTTCACTGATGAGACTATTTGGCGAACCTCGTTTTGTCCCACTCACTTTGGCGGTTCTTGAACTCACCATAGTGTGGACAGTGTGTTTACATGTAAAATCTACCACTCATTATTCTCATTTTGTCCACCAAACTTTTTATACTGTGCGCCAATGCACAAAGGTGCGCTTTGTTGATGTTATCGACTTGTTGGAGTGCTTATCGGGCATATTTGGTCACTGCATGACTGCAATCTAATCAATGCTCCTTAACACAGTCCGTAACACAATTTATATAATTAATAATGAAATCCAGAGGCAAATTCATACTGCCATGTGGCCCTCAGTGGAAAAAAAACAGTTTGACATCCCTGCAAGTAGGAGGAGCAAGCAAAAGGGCCAGCTGGAGGCAGAAAGATGTTGAGGGAGACGGATGGCATGGAAGGAAGCGGCGGAATGAAAAAATGGCTTTTAGGAAGGATGATCCGAAGGGAAGGACAGAGATGGAGAGGGGAAGGAAAATGAAGAAATTCACAGTGGACGAGTGAGGAAATGAGGGAGAGACCGATGGACCAGCTCCATTAGTTTCTAAGTTGGGAGACACGGAAAGGGTTTATTAAGGCGGGGGTCAGCAACCTCCCTGGAGCTTTTTCAAAAATGTATTAAAATGGAAAAAAAAAGTTTTGTTTTAATATAGTTTCTGTATAGGACAAACAATTGTTAGAAATCCCACTGTTTATACTAAACATGCTTCACTGATGGGAGTATTTGGCGAGCGCCGTTTTGTCCTACTAATTTTTGCGGCCCTTGAACTCACCGTAGTTTGTTGCCGTGTGCGACTTTCTCCGCCACCGCCGCCACAGAAAGACGTCGCGGAGGCAAAGTGTAGTCAGCGCTGCTTGGAGGAGGAAAATTCACCGCCGCTGTCCAGGGTACTGAAGACGAGTGAATTATATTAATTTTTTTATATTTATATTTCCATCCATCCATTTCCTACCGTTTATTCCCTTTGGGGTCGCGGGGGGCGCTGTAGCCTATCTCAGCTACTTTATATTTATATATATATTTTTTTTTATATAGCGCTTTTCTCTAGTGACTCAAAGCGCTTTACATAGTGAAACCCAATATCTAAGTTACATTCAAACCAGTGTGGGTGGCACTGGGAGCAGGTGGGTAAAGTGTCTTGCCCAAGGACACAACGGCAGTGACTAGGATGGCGAAAGCGGGAATCGAACCGGGAACCCTCAAGTCGCTGGCACGGCCGCTCTACCAACCGAGCTATACCGCCCCGACGAGCACCAGCGGGCAGGGGCGTGGGCATGTGCTGACGGCGAGACACAGCCGGCAGGTGATTAGATTTCACAGGTGGTACATGTTGATCTAATTATCTGTTGTCTTTAACAGTAAGCAGCCGGGAGCGGAGCGAGAGAGAGGATTGGGAGTGACGGCAACGTCACGACATGCGGAAAGATATTTTTAAAAATCTTGTGACAAACATTAAAACTTTGTTGAACCTGCATGCTCGGCTCTTGTGCCGTGTCTACAGTGGAGCTGCTAGGAAGTGACTTCCACAGACGTGTTTTATGACACTCCTCCTTTGTCTCATTTTGTCCACCAAACATTTTATGCTGGGCGCGGATGCACAAAGGTGAGCTTTTGTTGATTTTATGGACTTGTTGGAGTGCTAAATCCATTAGAGGAAGACAGATTGCAGTTTCCTTCAACTTGGACACACACTTCTACACCTTTGGCCGTTCTTCGCCAGTCATTTCCAGGAGTTATCTCACCCTCTGAGAAGTTTCACTAAAGTTTTCCAATGTTGTAAAAATGTGTAGAATAAATATTACATTTCAGCATTTCTGTCAACGAAGATTTTTGTCAGCCTGCGACACATAGTCATTTTGATAGTAGGCTAATATAGCTAATATAGACACTTACATTATGTGTTGCCTTCATTATAACACTTATATTGGACTTTTAAAGTCATTTTGATAGTAGGCTATTATAGCTAATATAGACACTTACATCATGTGTTGCCTTCATTATAACACTTATATAAGACTTTTAAAGTCATTTTGATAGTAGGCTAATACAGCTAATATAGACACTTACATCATGTGTTGCCTTCATTATAACACTTATATAAGACTTTTAGTGTCATTTTGATAGTAGGCTAATATAGCTGATATAGACATTTAAATCATGTATTGTCTTCATTATAACACTTATATAAGACTTTTAAAGTCATTTTGATAGTAGGCTAATATAGCTAATATAGACACTTACATCATGTGTTGCCTTCATTATAACGCTTTTGGACTTTTAAAGTAATTTTGATAGTAGGCTAATATAGCTAATATAGCTAATATAGACACTTACATCATGTGTTGTCTTCATTATAACACTTATATAAGACTTTTAAAGTCATTTTGATAGTAGGCTAATATAGCCAATATAGACACTTACATCATGTGTTGTCTTCATTATAACACTTATATAAGACTTTTAAAGTCATTTTGATAGTAGGCTAATATAGCTAATATAGACACTTACATCATGTGTTGTCTTCATTATAACACTTATATAAGACTTTTAAAGTCATTTTGATAGTAGGCTAATATAGCTGATATAGACACTTACATCATGTGTTGCCTTCATTATAACACTTGTATAAAGCTTTTGAAGTCATTTTGCTAGTAGGCTAATATAGCTAATATAGACACTTACATCATGTGTTGCCTTCATTATAACACTTTTGGACTTTTAAAGTAATTTTGATAGTAGGCTAATATAGCTAATATAGACACTCATATAAGGTGTTGCCTTCATTATAACACTTGTAAAAGGCCTTTGAAGTCATTTTGATAGTAGGCTAATATAGCTAATATAGACACTTACATCATGTGTTGCCTTCATTATAACACTTATATAAGACTTTTAAAGTCATTTTGATAGTAGGCTATTATAGTTAATATAGACACTTACATCACTTTCAGGCAAAACTGGACAATCATGCATTACATACTATACATTACCTTATGCACTATATTCATTTATATTAATTATGTATTGTCAACATTGTACTTTTTTTGTTATTATTATTTTTCATGTCATTGCCTGAAATAAATAAATAAATAAATGAATGAATGAATGAAATGTGTTGCCTTCATTATAACAGTTATACAAGACTTTTAAAGTCATTTTGATAGTAGGCTAATACAGCTAATATAGACACTTACGTCATGTGTTGCCTTCATTATAACACTTTTAGACTTTTAAAGTCATTTTGATAGTAGGCCTATATAGACACTTACATCATATGTTGCCTTCAATTTTTTTTCCTTTTTTAAAAATTCATATTTTGTTTATTAACTCAGGAAATATGTCCCAGGACACATGAGAACTTAAATGATGACCAATGTATTTATCCTGTCGATACCTAAATTTATGGTATCATCCAAAAGTGAAGTGAAGTGAAGTGAATTATATTTATATAGCGCTTTTCTCTAGTGACTCAAAGCGCTTTACATAGTGAAAACCCAATATCTAAGTTACATTTAAACCAGTGTGGGTGGCACTGGGAGCAGGTGGGTAAAGTGTCTTGCCCAAGGACACAACGGCAGTGACTTGGATGGCGGAAGCGGGGATCGAACCTGCAACCCTCAGGTTGATGGCACGGACACTCTACCAACCGAGCTATACCGCCCCAAAACTAATGTAAAGCATCCAAACAACAGAAGAATAAGTGATTATTACATTTTAACAGAAGTGTAGATGGAACATGTTAAAACAAGAAGTAAGCAGTAAATAAACAAGTAGATTAATAACCCATTTTTACAGTTTGTCCTTTATAATGTTGACAAAATAATAGGTGTATAAATGACACAATATGTTACTGCATATGTCAGAAGACTAAATTAGTAGCCTTTGTTTGTTTACTTACTACTAAAGGACAAAGTTGTTTTATTTAAGGACAAACTTGCAATAATAAACATATATTTAATGTACCCTAAGGTTTTTTGTTAAAATAAAACTTATAATGGCATTTTTTGTGGTCCCCTTTATTTAGAAAAGTACATTTTGGTACCGGTACTAAAATATTGGTATCTTGCACACATTGTTTAGGGTATTATTTGGACATTATTACATCAGGCCCATCCATTGCACAAACAAAACATCTCTTTAAATCCATTTCCTGTTAATGTTTCGTAACCGCGGTTACGTCACACCCTTTAATTAGCCTCACTTGGCACCCGTGCAGGAAAAGTGCGACCGTGTCCAACAAAGGATCCATACCCGTCGCGTCTCCCTTGTCCTGTTATGTAGCCCCGAATGTGATGTAAGCGGCTGCCATTTGCCTGGCTCCTCCTCCTCTCCCACACACACACACACACACACACACACACACACACACACACACACACAAACGTGCACGGAAGACATAATGGGGCAATTATCCTCTCCAGGCCGCACTGATTGTAATTTGCATTTATTATTGTGTGCATTTGGATGGATCATCACACTGATAGACCTGCACAGATGCTTCATAAAAGCCTGCCTGAGGACACAGTCGAGCATAAACATATATATACATATATATATATACAGTCGTGGTCAAAAGTCTACATACACTTGTAAAGGACATAATATCATGGCTGTCTTGACTTTCCAATCATTTCCACAAACAGCTCAATTTTTGTTTCATCTGACCACAGAACGTTCCTCCAGAAGGTCTTATCTTTGTCTATGTGATGTCAGGTGAAACAAAAAAAATGGAGCTGTTTGGCCACAATACCCAGCAATATGTTTGGAGGAGAAAAGGTGAGGGCTTTCATCCCAGGAACACAATTCCTAACGTCAAGCATGGAGGTGGTAGTATTATGCTCTGGTGCCTGTTTTGCTGCCAATGGAACTGGTGCTTTACAGAGAGTAAATGGAACAATGAAAAAGGAGGATTACCTCCAAATTCTTCAGGACAAGCTAAAATCATCAGCCCGGAGGTTGGGTCTTGGGCGCAGTTGGGTGTTCCAACGGGACAATGACCCCAAACACACGTCAAAAGTGGTAAAGGAATGGCTAAATCAGGCTAGAATGAAGGTTTTAGAATGGCCTTCCCAAAGTCCCAGACTTAAACGTGTGGACAATGCTGAAGAAACAAGTCCAGCAAATTTAGCTGAGCTGCACCAATTTTGTCAAGAGGAGTGGTCAAAAATTCAGCCAGAAGCTTGTGGATGGCTACCAAAAGCGCCTTATTGCAGTGAAACTTGCCACTGGACATGTAAGCAAATATTAACATTGCTGTATGTATACTTTTGACCAAGTCACATTTTCAGTAGACCCATAATAAATTCATAAAAGAAGCAAACTTCATGAATGTTTTTTTGTGACCAACAAGTATGTGCTCCAATCACTCTATCACAACAAAATAAGAGTTGTAGAAAGTATTGGAAACTCACGACAGCTTTTGACCATGCCTATACATACATACATACATACACACATACATATACACATATACATACATTTATACTGTACATATACACATACATATATATATATATATATATATATATATATATACATATATACATACATACATATATACATACGTATACACATATGTATATATATTAATACATATATACATACTTACATATATGTACATATATACATCTATATACATACATATACTGTATACATACAGTATATCCATACATATATACACATATATACATACATATATACATACATATATATACACATAAATACATACATATATCCATCCATCCATTTTCTACCGCTTGTCCCTTTTGGGGTCGCGGGGGGTCGCTGGAGCCTATCTCAGCTGCATTCGGGCAGAAGGCGAAGTAAACCCTGGACAAGTCGCCACCTCATCACAGATACATACATATATACACACACATATATATACATATATACTTACATATATACACATGCATACCTATATACACATATATACATACATACCTATACATATATATACATACATATATACATACATATATAAACATATATACATCTATATACATACATATATATTAGAGATGCGCGGTTTGCGGGCACAACCGCGGAGTCCGCGGATTATCCGCGGATCGGGCGGATGAAATTTTAAAAAATTAGATTTTATCCGCGGGTCGGGTCGGGTCGGGTCGGGCGATTGAAATTTAAAAAAATTAGATTTTAAATAGATTCAGGCGGGTGGCAGTTAAACCAATTCGGAAATATATATACATAGTTAAATGTTGTTACCCACATACGAAAAACGAGCAGGCACCTGCTGCATATGCCACAACAGAAGAAAAAAAAAAAAGAGATGGACACTTTTACGGAGCGGAGAAGGCCCCCGACGCCTCGCCGGGGTCCGGGACCGAGGCCCCTTCCCCCGAGAGGGCCCCACCGGGAGCCGTAGCTGAGGCGATCCGCGAGAAGGGCCCGACGCACGTCCAGGGTCACCACCGTGCCCACCGCACCGACACCCCGCCTCGTCCGCCTTCGCCGCGGCCGGCGTCACGCGCAGCAGGTAAGCAGCTTACCTGCCCGCCACCCCCGTGGCCGGGGGCTTGTAACAGGGGTCACTCCGCGCGCAGTGCGCTCACGAAAGGGGTGTGGCTCACCTTGGTTGATATAGACAGCAGGACGGTGGCCATGGACGTCGGAACCCGCTAAGGAGTGTGTAACAACCCACCTGCCGAATCAACTAGCCCTGAAAATGGATGGCGCTGGAGCGTTGGGCCCATACCCGGCCGTCGCCGGCAGCGAGACGCGCTTGGAGGTGCGCTCAGCGCGGCTCCCATATGATTGCGCACTGGTGTGCGTCTGGGTCGTGACAGCGTGGCACGCGAATGTCTGTGCTGCATTGGATCAGTCTCCTTTCTTTAACAGGCAAAAGCTTTATAACCTCACTAATGCCTTGCATCGTCTATATTAGATATATAACAACGGGCGGGTGCGGGCGGATGGCGGGCGGGTGCGGTTCTGATCAAATGTTACATCGGGTGGATGGCGGATGGTTGACGACTTTCTGATGCGGTTGCGGATGAAATAATTGCCTATCCGCGCATCTCTAATATATATACATATATATATATACATCTATATACATACATATATATACATATATACATACATATATACACATATATATACATACATAGATATATACATATACATATATATATATACACATACATATATATATTTATATATATATATATATATACATATGTATATATATATATATATATATATATATATATATATACATACATATATACACATACATATATATACATTCATATATACACACACACATATATATATACACACACATATATACACACATATATACATAAATATATACACATACATATATATACACATTTTTATACACACGTATATACATACATATATACACATACATATATATACATATATATATACACATACATATATATATATATACACACATATATATACACACATATATACATACATATATACACATACATATATATATATATACACATATATATACACATATATACATACATATATACACATACATATATATATATATATATATATATATATATATATATATATATATACATATATATACATATATACACATATATAAACATATATATGTATGTGTATACATATATATATATATATATATACATATATACGCACATATATATACATTCATATATATACACACATACATATATATACACACACATATATACAGTACATTCATATATACACATACATATATATATACATATATATATATATATATATATATATATATACACATATATATACACACATGTATACGCACATATATATACACACACACACACACACATATATATATATATATATATATATATATATATATATATATATACACACACATATATATATACACAGTTGTAGAAACTCAAGACAGCCATGACATTATGTTCTTTACAAGTGTATGTAGACTTTTGACCACGACTGTATATATATATATATATATATATATATATATATATATATATATATATATATATATATATATATATATATATATATATATATAGGCGTAATGAAGGCAACCTCCGTTACGACTATTAGGGACTGTTTTCTATGAATCATCAGCAGACATCGTCAACATGATGTTCTTTGTCACAGGGATATGTGCTACAAGACTGCAACGCCGTTTCAAGATGGCCCCCGGGCTCATCGTATGGAAACGTGTGCGAAGCAGAGGCTCGGTGGGACACAATATACCCCTTGCACACTAGTAGATGCCGCACACACACACACACACACACACACACACACACACACACACACACACACACACAGGGGCTCTCACATGTACACAATGAAATTGCCGAGGATCACTGGAGTGTGAAATGATTCTGTTACCGCGTCATCTGGACGGAATTTATTTTATATAGCAGGTGTTTCCGTGCGGCGCTGATGGATGTGTCTGTCGCGGTTTGGGTCCATCTGTCGTCGGGCGACGACAACACCCGAGCTCCCCATAACCTTCTCTGACGTATTTTAAGTATTTTTACTAAGCTTTTTCAATCTGGCAGATGAAACTAAAAATGGAGCTATGTTTGGCCACAATGACCAGCAATTTTGTTTGGAGGAGAAATGGTGAGGCCTTTAATCCCAGGAACACCATTCCTACCGCCAAGCATGGTGGTGGTAGTATTATGCATGACATTCCCAAGGCATTTTTTTGGATCTTTAAGATGAAAACTGTAGCTGCCATGATGTTTTCAAATGACCCTAAGTATTTCAATGGTTGGAATCTGCGCTTTTTGCATCATATACTAGTTACTATGGTAATCTAATTAGTTACTATGGTAATCTAATTAGTTACTATGGTAATCTAAGTCACAGCAGCTCAGACGAGGCACCGAGCAGTGTGGGTGGGAAGCGTTTCCACAGAGTGTTTCCCAAATGCGGGTGTCAGGGACAGACGCGGAAGGAGATTTTTACAACAAAGTTCTAAAGCTTAGTGATTTTATTAGCTATATGAGATTGTAAGTAGGGTGTTTTTTACCCTTCGTGTTCATATTTTACTGTTTGTTGCTTTTTTGTTGCGTTTTGCTTGATTGTAAAATATGTCGATTGAGAGGAGGGCTGACGTTCATCGGTTCATTCATTTCATTTCATTTATTTATTTATTTCAGGCAATGGCAAAAAAGTACAAAGTTAACACATAATAATATAAATGAATATAGTGCAAAAGGTAATGTATAGTAATGTAATGCAGGATTGTCCAGTTTTGCCTGAAAGGGAGTGGGAAGAAGATAACTTATTTAATCCCACCCCCAGTTCTCCATTCAGTGATAGGTTGTCAATATTCAGTGTTTTATCGTTCATAGTTAATATTGTAAATCCCACATTTTTTTTTTATTTTCATGTACATTCTGGGTGTCTCGTTCAGTAAAAAAAATGTAAAATTCCATTCTGTTTTTTAAGGCGGTCTGTCATAATGTTTTTAGCATTCAATCAAACATTATTGTGAGGTTTTGTATTAGTGTTCCTAAAAATAGATAAACCGGCCCCCAGACACATTTTTTTCTCAAAATTTGGCCCCCGAGGCAAAATAATGAATTAATTTTTACTCAATTTTATAGGATGTGTTTATGCTCGAAATATCTGGTTTTCCACACTGCTGAAGAGTTTATCAATATGTTCTGGGGGGTGCATGGATTAATGAGAATACAGTGGAACTTTGGTTTACAAACGCCTCTCTTTGCATCTTTTTTGGTCATAATTAAAGTCTTCATGTGTCCAGGGATGTATTTCCTAAGTTTATAAATAAAACAAAAATTTAAAAAAAGGAAAAAAATATTTTGTGATAATAAAATCTCGATGTACCGTATTTTTCGGACTATAAGGCGCACTTAAAATCTTTTCATTTTCTCAAAAATCGACAGTGCGCCTTATAACCTAATGTACGGAATAGTTTTGGTTGTGCTTACTGACCACAAAGCACATTTGTATTTTTTTCCAAAAAAATTTTTTACGAAAAATATTAAAAGAAAACTGCCGATTGAGGGAAGGAACACTTTTTTCTTTTTTTTCTTTTGTAAAAATATTTTAAAAAATTATTACTTTTTTTTTTTTTTTTTTTAATAAATATTTTGCTTTTCCCCCCAAAAAATATATTGCTTTCTGAGGCAAGAGGGATTTTTTTTTTAACCAAAAATATTAAAGGACAATTGTGCGGATTGAGGGAAGGAACACTTTTTTTCTCCTTTTTTTTTGTGTAAAAATATTTCATTTTATCATAAAAAAATATTGCTTAATTTTTATTTTTTTTAATAAATATTTTCCTTTTCACCACAAAAATATACTGTTTTCTGTGGCAAGAGGGATTTTATTTTATTTTACCAAAAATATTAAAGTTAAATTGTGCGGATTGAGGGAAAGAACACTTTTTGTACTTTTGTTTGTGTAAAAATATTTCATTTTATCATAAAACAAAATTGCTTAATTTTTTTTTTATAAATATTTTCCTTTTTCCCCAGAAAAATATACTGTTTTCTGTGGCAAGAGGGATTTTTTTTTTTTTAACCAAAAATATTAAAGGAAAATTGTGCGAATTGAGGGAAGGAACACTTTTTTTTCTTTTTTTTGTGTAAAAATATTTAATTTTATCATAAATATTTAAAATATCGCTTAATTTTTTTTAAATAAATGTTTTCCTTTATCCCCCCAAAAATATACTGTTTTTCTGTGGCTAGAGGGCTTGAAAAAAAATGTTTTTCATGTATTTATTTATTTGTTACCAACAATATCAAATGAAAATTGAGTGGACAGAGGGAATGAACATTTTGTTTTATTTTTTTGTAAAAATATGTACTTTTTTTCCAAAAAAAAATAGAAAAACATTCCTGCATATAGAGGGGATGAACACTTTTTTTTTTTTTTAAATGTGTGTAAAAATATTTTATTTTATCATAAAACAATATTGCTTGATTTTTTTTTAATAAATATTTTCCTTTTCCCCCCCAAAAAATATAGTGTTTTCTGTGGCAAGAGGTTTTTTTTTTTTTTTTTACCAAAAATATTAAAGGCAAATTGTGCGGATAGAGGGAAGAACACCTTTTTTTTTTGTTAAAAATATGTTTTCCTTTTCCCCCAAAAAATATACAGTTTTCCTGTGGCTAGAATGCTTGAAAAAAAATATTTTTTCATGTATTTATTTATTTTTTACCAACAATATCAAATGAAAATTGAATGGACAGAGGGAATGAACATTTTATTTTATTTTTTTGGAAAAATATATACTTTTTCCCCCCCAAAAAAATAGAAAAACATTCCTGCGGATAGAGGGGATGAACACTTTTTTTTTTTTTATTTGTGTAAAAATATTTAATTTTATCATAAAACAATATTGCTTAATTTTTTTTAAATAAATATTTTCCTTTTCCCCCAAAAAAATATACTGTTTTTATGAGGCAAGAGGGATTGAAAAAACAATTTTTTTTAATGTATTTATTTTTATTTTTTGCCAACAATATCAAATGAAAATTGAGTGGATAGAGGGAATGAACATTTTATTTAATTTTTTGGGAAAAAGATATACTTTTTTTTCCCAAAAAAATAGAAAAGGGGGATGAACCAAGTTAAATTCACATTGTCACATCACAGACATGCTCACCCCCACTTAAAACATTAATGCTAGAGTCTTGTCAGAATGAAGAAATGCTTGCACTTTTCTTTAAAAAAGTGGTAAAATTATCATACATTTTGAATTAAAATCCCTGTATAAAAATATAAAATACAATATTTTATAATATATGCATTTTGGTAATTGGATTTTTGGTGAAAAAAATTATTGCTGAATTTTTCAATAAAATGTTTTCCTTTTTTTTCCTCCCAAAATATACCGTATTTTCCGGACTATAAGGCGCACTTAAAATCCTTAAAAGTGCGCCTTATAACCCGGTACGCCTAATGTACGGAAAAAAGTTCTGGTTTTGCTTACCCACCTCAGAGCTATTTTATCTGGTACATGGTGTATTGAGAAGTGTGACCAGTAGATGGCAGTCAAACATAGGAAATATGTGTAGACTGCACTAGGATGGCAATATGACTCAAGTAAACAACACCAACATTTTATATGTTCCATTGAAAATATCAATCAATCAATCAATCAATGTTTATTTATAATATAGAACATTACACACGGTAGTGATGGGTTGATGAGGCGTCATGAAGCGTTTTGACACATTGCAAAACTGTATTGATACTGTGTCGATACTGTGTCACTAAATACTGACATCTGCTGGACATTAAAAATCCCTACAGGCAACCTATGGACCGACTCAACTGACACTGATTTTATGACCTAGTACAGTGGTTCTCAAATGGGGCTACGCGAACCCCTGGGGGTACTTGAAGGTATGCCAAGGGGTACGTGAGATTTTTTAAAAATATTCTAAAAATAGCAACAATTAAAAAATCCTTTATATATTTATTGAATAATACTTCAACAAAATATGAATGTAAGTTCATAAACTAAGTGAAGCACAAGCTCAGGTTTGTCACTAAAATGTCTGTCAAAAAGAACTGTGAAAAGAAATGTAACTATGCAATATTCAGTGTTGACAGCTAGATTTTTTGTGGACATGTTCCATAAATATTGATGTTAAAGATTTATTTTTTTTGTGAAGAAATGTTTAGAATTAAGTTCATGAATCCAGATGGACCTCTAATACAATCCCCAAAGAGGGCACTTTAAGTTGATTATTACCTCTAGGTGTAGAAATCTTTATTTATAATTGAATCACTTGTTTATTTTTCAACAAGTTTTTAGTTATTTTTATATCTTTTTTTTCTAAAATAGCTCAAGAAAGACCACTACAAATGAGCAATATTTTGCAGTTATACAATTTAATAAATCAGAAACTGATGACATAGTGCTGTATTTTACTTCTTTATCTTTTTTTTTTTTCAACCAAAAATGCTTTGCTCTGATTAGGGGGTACTTGAATTTTAAAAAAAATCACAGGGGGTACATTGCTGAAAAAAGGTTGAGAACCACTGACCTAGTATATACAATAATATAAACCAAGTCATTGTATTTCATTTAGGATTATTTCATAACTTCATTTAAATAAAATTATATTTTTTGTCTTTTTTAGATACAGTCAATAAATAATGTGAACATGTATCATAACATGGAAATCTAAGAGAACGTGTTGTGAATGAGGATGCTTGTGGACCTGGAAATTATTATTTATTTATTTTTACACATTTTTATTTAAAAAAAAAACAGTTTTTCCAACGTATTCAATTTTAGACGCTTTCTCTTCTTAGTTATTATTTCTCCGGCTGTAGAAAAGAGCCGCTCACAGGGCACAGAGGAGGCGTCAGTGCGACACAGTTCGCGTATCGGTCACGTGACCAAAACAGCTCATGATCGGTCACGTGACTTTCTAAAAGCGGTACGCGCACCGACACAGGGTTTCGCTCTATGAGCTCGACGCATGCGCCGATGCATCGGTGTTGCCGGACCCATCACTAACACACGGCGCTCAAAAATCTATCAAAATATTTTAGTACGACTTTGGTAAGCTATGAAGCCGTAGCCGCTTGATGGATTGTTGGCGCATTACACATAGGAGTATTATTATGGTGTGTGTATAAGGTAAGACATATTGTCTGGCGTTTTGTATAAGGTAAGACATATTATCTGGCGTTTTGTTTCACGATATTATGCAAAAGCAACTTTTCTTACCTTCTGGTACCTGCTGATCTGTATTTGGGATCTGCATAAGTCCTGAAAATGTGCACGCTCCACCTTTCTAGTCTGTGCTGACACCGTAGTCGATAAGCGTCTTCTTTTTCTCTATCTTCTTGTTATGGGACTGTGGAGGGGGGCGTGGTCTGCGGGGTGTGTAAGGACCGGCCTTCGAGCCAGCGGCAGGTGAGTAGATTACCTAGCTGGGTTTGATTATCTAATCACCTGTCGCCTTTATTTAGCAGCAGCCGGACCGAGACACGTTGTTGGCGTTGGGGACAGAGAGAGAGAGCACGAACAGAGACACGCGGGACTGAAAAGTCTTAAATATATATTGCTGGAAAGCAAACCATACTTGTGTATGTCAAATAAAAGACTTGCTCCAACCTGTCTACCGGGCTCACGAAAGATCTGTCGGCACCAGGAGAACCCTCCCACACCATCCGCTGTTGTCATTTGTAATATAAAGTAGTGTAAAGTTTTAACTTATATCTGTCAGTAAAGTCGTCATGAAAGCGCTAAAACATACCGGTGTAGTGAGATTACATTAATCACCCAAGGAACTTTAGTTATTAGAGAGTTCCGGTCGGACGGTTTTTCACGGGACACATTTCCGGTGTTCTTGTTTCCGGATGTTAGTTAGCTAGTTAGACAGTTAGCTCCATCTTTTGACACTTCTTCCACTCCCGTCCTTGCATGCTACACCGCTACAACAAAGATGACAAAATAATAAAATTGTGACGATCTGTCACTACATTTCTGGTCGTGTTTCCTTGTTTTGATGTTCGTTTCCTGTCAGCGCTCTTATTTTTGTTGCATTTCCTGGCATGTCTCCCTGAGCGCTGGTTTCCCTCAACTGTCCCTGATTGGCAGCCCGGCACACCTGGTCGCAGTTGCCAATCAGGCTACTATTTATACCTGCCTTGCCTGTTCCTCGGTGCTTGAGGATTGATTATGTTTGGGACCTTATGCTGGATGCATGACTTCTCCACCTTGTTTAAGTATAATACAAACTCTTACCTGCCTCTTGTCCTCCTCGTTCCTGCCTCTTAGAGTCACAACCACCGCAGACATGCGAGTCTGTGACAAATATGACCCCTTTAATGCGCCTTATAATCCGGTGCGCCTTTTGTATGAAAATAGACTTGACTAGACCCACTCATCGGCAGTGCGCCCTATGGTCCGGAAAATACGGTAAGCATTGTGGTATCGACTAGATACGGCTCTTGTACTTTGATATCGTTATAATTGATGTCTGTGTGGATCCACCCTTTTGTTTACATTCAGGAGCGCTAGCTTGCTGTTAGCTGTTAGCTATTGTATCCTAGCATTTAGATATTTTTTGTAAGAACCGTAGTTAGTGATTTAGTAGTAGCTAAAACACTACCGATTGCGGATGGCCGCTAGCTAGCTAATGGCTAACAAGAGCTGGAGCTAAGCACCTCTTGCAGAGCGGCGCTTCATTGTTTATGGTTTCAACTCTCAAAAAAATGCGTCCATTTTTCCTTTTATATATCCACGCTGTTTCTGTCTGTGTTAGCTAACATACGCCTCTGCTAAATACCAGTATTTTTCAGAAGCAGTGTAGTACCGTTTTTAATTTACTAGTACGGGTATACAGTACAACCCTAATTGAGACTCTCGATCAGGTACAACAGTGTTTATTAACCCAATGTTGGGCCAAAAAAGATCTGTTTCTCAGCTATGGTACCGCAGCAGGACTCAGTTGTAATACACTTTTCCACCACTAGAGGCAGTAATGAGAAGATGAAACCAACAGAGGGAGTCTGGAGCTGAAGTCAAAGAGAAAAATTAGGACTGAAGTTGTGAAGCTGTAATTTAATTTGCACTTGTATTTTATTGAAAGTTTATTTAAGAAAGATGTATTATAATTATTTGTTATCAATTACGTTAGAATGTATTTATTTACGCTTAACGAGGCATCTCCTCCCAATACATATGAGTGCACATATTGCCCGTCCCCTTATAAGGGGTGGAGGGGGGTCACACTAATTCGGGTTTTTTTTTTACTGTAAAATTCTGCCAAATGAACTGCTATTTTTTCCCCCATTAAAAAAAACTGTTGTACTGTTCTCCATGTACAGTTATACACAAACAACACTCATACATTTTATTGTAAAAAAAACACAAAAAAACTGGCAGCTCAGTCGCCGGAAATATACCATAAAAAAAAGAAGTCTGGAGCTGAAGTCAAAGAGAAAAATTAGGACTGAAGTCATGAAGCTGTAATTTAATTTGCACTTGAATTTTATTAAAAATGTATTTAAGAAACATGTATTACTATTATTTGTTATTAATTAGGTTAGAATGTATTTATTTCCGCTTAACGAGGCGTATATTTTATAGTAAAAAGAAAAGTGGCATCTTAGTCGCCGGAACTATACCATAAAAACAGTGGTTCTGCTTTTCCATTTACAGTAATATGCTGTTGAAACACAGAACATTTTATAGTAAAATTCTGGCAACTGAGCTGCTACCATTAAAAAAATAAAAATAAAAAAGGTACAGTTTTTCTATTTATGATGTTAAAAAAAATCTATCTACAGATTTAAAGTTTGACACCCCTGCTTTAGATGTATCTATGTATTTGATAACCATAACTAAAAATATTAATGTAATCATTTGTTTATCTATTAATTTATTCATTCAATGATCATTGTGTTTATTTCATCAGAGCGCTTCACTGCTGCAATACTTTCAGCACCAAAGGGGGCAGTGTCGAGTCGAAAAGTCCAAAGTTTGGTGGGTTGTCATGGTAACCACCCTGCGTCGCCACCTTGTTGCATAGCAACACGTTATGTGCCGCAAACAAGACTTCCCCTTCAAGAATAAACAGGTAAGAACTGTGCAAATGTGCAGGATCATTATTGATACTTTTTATTGATTCTTACATGGTCAAATATATAACTTGTAAAATAATGCATGGACTTAAGAGTTTCATGATCATGCTCGGCAAATAATCGACTTTTATGTAAACAAATGGAAAAGTACAGACACAAAACACAACTAAAATGCATTTTAAAGGTTGATTTGTTAAATGTTATTATACAGCATTGAGTGGATGTGTATGTCTACATGTACATGTAGTCATTTTATACATTTTATATATATTTTATTTTATATTAAGGATACTTACGTTTGTTCATAGTTTGTAAAAATAAATTTTGTGTACAATTATATTTAGTAAGGGTTTAAAAAGCCACTATTTCCCTTCCCCTTCAAAACAGTGCAATGTATGCTACACAGTAGAGATGCGCGGTTTGCGGGCACAACCGCGGAGTCCGCGGATTATCCGCGAATCGGGCGGATGAAATTTTAAAAAATTAGATTTTATCAGCGGGTCGGGTCGGGTCGGGTCGGGCGATTGAAATTTAAAAAAATTAGATTTTAAATAGATTCAGGCGGGTGGCAGTTAAACCAATTCGGAAATATACATACATAGTTAAATGTTGTTACACACATACGAAAAACGAGCAGGCACCTGCTGCATATGCCACAACAGAAGAAAAAAAAAAAAGAGATGGACACTTTTACGGAGCGGGGAAGGCCCCCGACGCCTCGCCGGGGTCCGGGACCGAGGCCCC
>NC_084550.2:20757500-20797500 GCF_033978685.3 Nerophis lumbriciformis | reverse complement strand
TTTCTTATGGAGAAATGTGCTTCACTATACAAACGTTTCCCTTTATGAACCCGGTTCAAGACCAAATTATTCATATTTACATTGTTTCTTATGGAGAAATGTGCTTCACTATACAAACTTTTCCTTTTATGAAACCGGTTCAAGAACAAATTATTCATATGTACATTGTTTCTTATGGAGAAGTGTGCTTCACTATACAGACGTTTCCCTTTTTGAAACTGGTTCAAGACCCAATTATTCATATTTACATTGTTTCTTACGGAGAAATGTGCTTCACTATACAAACTTTTCCCTTTATGAACCCGGTTCAAGACCCAATTATTCATATTTACATTGTTTCTTATGGAGAAATGTGATTCACTAGACAAACTTTTCCCTTTATGAAACCGGTTCAAGAACCAATTACTCATATTTTCATTGTTTCTTATGGAGAAATGTGCTTCACTATACAAACTTTTCCCTTTATGAACCCGGTTCAAGACCCAATTATTCATATTTACATTGTTTCTTGTGAAGAAATGTGCTTCACTATACAAACTTTTCCCTTTATGAAACCGGTTAGAGAACCAATTATTCATAATTACAATGTTTATTATGGAGAAATGTGCTTCACTATACAAACATTTCCCTTTATGAACCCTGTTCAAGAACCAATTATTCATATTTACATTGTTTCTTATGGAAAAATGTGCTTCACTATACAAACTTTTCCCTTTATGAAACCGGTTAGAGAACCAATTATTCATAATTACAATGTTTATTTTTGAGACACGTGCTTCACAATGCAAACTTGTCATTTTATGAAACCGGTTCAAGAACCAATTATTCATATTTACATTGTTTCTTATAGATAAATGTGCTTCACTATACAAACTTTTTCTTTTATGAAACCTGTTCAAGAACCAATTACTAACATTTACATTGTTTCTTATGGAGAAATGTGCTTCACTATACAAACTTTTCCCTTTATGAAACCGGTTCAAGAACCAATTATTCATATTCACACTGTTTCTTATGGAGACATGTGTTTCACTATACAAACTTTTGTATTCATGAAACCTGTTCAAGAACCAATTATTCATAGTAACATTATTTTCTTATGAAGAAGTGTACTTCACTATACAAACTTTCCCCTTTTTGAAACCGGTTCAAGACCCAATTATTCATATTTACATTGTTTCTTATGGAGAGATTTGCTTTACTATACAAACTTTTCCCTTTATGAACCCTGTTCAAGGACCAATTATTCATATGTACATTGTTTTTCTTATGGAGAAATGTGCTTCACTATACAAACTTTTCCCTTTATGAAACCGGTTCAAGAACAAATTATTTATATGTACATTGTTTCTTATGGAGAAGTGTGCTTCACTATACAATTGTTTCCCTTTTTGAAACCGGTTCAAGACCCAATTTTTCATATTTATATTGTTTCTTATGGAGAAATGTGCTTCACTATACAAACGTTTCCCTTTATGAACCCGGTTCAAGACCAAATTATTCATATTTATATTGTTTCTTATGGAGAAATGTGCTTCACTATACAAACTTTTCCTTTTATGAAACCGGTTCAAGAACAAATTATTCATATGTACATTGTTTCTTATGGAGAAGTGTGCTTCACTATACAGACGTTTCCCTTTTTGAAACTGGTTCAAGACCCAATTATTCATATTTACATTGTTTCTTACGGAGAAATGTGCTTCACTATACAAACTTTTCCCTTTATGAACCCGGTTCAAGACCCAATTATTCATATTTACATTGTTTCTTATGGAGAAATGTGATTCACTAGACAAACTTTTCCCTTTATGAAACCGGTTCAAGAACCAATTACTCATATTTTCATTGTTTCTTATGGAGAAATGTGCTTCACTATACAAACTTTTCCCTTTATGAACCCGGTTCAAGACCCAATTATTCATATTTACATTGTTTCTTGTGGAGAAATGTGCTTCACTATACAAACTTTTCCCTTTATGAAACCTGTTCAAGACCCAATTATTCATATTTACATTGTTTCTTATGGAGAAATGTGCTTCACTATACAAACTTTTCCCTTTATGAACCCGGTTCAAGACCCAATTATTCATATTTACATTGTTTCTTATGGAGAAATGTGCCAATTTGACCAGGTGACAATTTTAGTCTTAACAAATGACCTAAAATTGCAATAGCCTCATGTGAAGTTTCCCTCCTGTGGTGGGTTCTCCTGGCCGACAGATCTCCGGGAGCCCCGTAGACAGTTCGAATAAAGTCTTTTTATTTTGCGTAAACACTCGAGGGTGGCTTGCTTTCCCGCAATATACGTTTGTCTATGGGCGTGCGTCTCTCCCTGGCTCCAACTCCAACAACGTGTCTCATTCCGGCTGCTGCTAATGAGGGCGACAGGTGGTGATTAGATAACAAGTCCCAGCTGGGCAATCTACTCACCTGCCGCTGACTTTGAGGCCGGTCCTTACACACCCCGCTCTGCGGCAGGCCCGCAGGCCACGCCCCCCTCCACACCTTATATTTCATAGCTATTAATTTTTAGTACACAGTAAAATACTGTAATCATAGTCAGCGCCCCCTGGAGGGCCACCAAAAATATTAATTTACGGACCGCAGCGGCACTCAGTTGTAATACACTTTTCCACCACTTGTGGCAGTAATGACAATATCAAACAAACAGAAGAAGTCTGGCGCTAAAGGCATCAAGAAGTTTGTTTAAGCGCAAAAAAGTATGACTAAAGTGGTGAACCTTTTGCATTAATTGAGTTTAATTAAGAAACATATTCATTATTAATTTTGTTTATTCATTTTCTCACAATTTGTCAGTTATTTATGAGTCCTTTCTTAGGCATTAATAGTATTTTTGACCTAAATCTAGGGTTTATGTGTTAAATAAATAATAATAATTGTGATTAGCACATGTTTTCATGTTATTTAACAAGGTTTTACATTTTATCGAGGTTAGATATGGGATAAAAAATCAAGAGTAAGATGACCAATTCAGTGTTAATGGACTACGTTGCACACTGTTGTACAGTAAGTGGCAGGATACAGTTTAATGGAGAGAGTAATCAACCATAAAATTAGAGTTGTTATGTTGGTTAAGTGAAAGTAATGAAACTATTAGCCGGTAATTTGCAGTGAATTTACAATGAATATCGCTATTTTATGTACTGGATGTTTTGACTACAGGATCAATAAAGCTTTCTACCCCTGGATTACAATATATTACAATAATTAAATGGCTGTATTTGAATCCAGGTGAATACTGCAAAGCTTTTATTCTGAAGCTTGCTTTGCACTAAACAGGAAGTAACATTTTTACCACTGTGTTACATGGCCTTTTCTTTTAACAACACTCGGTAAATGTTTGGGAACTGAGGAGACCAAGTTTTGAAGCTTCTCAGGTGGAATTCTTTCCCATTCTTGCTTGATGTACAGCTTAAGTTGTTCAACAGTCGTGGTATTTTAGGCTTCACACATTTTCAATGGGAGACAGGTCTGGACTACAGGCAGGCCAGTCTAGTACCCGCACTCTTTTACTATGAAGCCATGTTGTTGTAACACGTGGCTTGGCATTGTCTTGCTGAAATAAACAGGGGCGTCCTTGATAACGTTGCTTTGATGGCAACATATGTTGCTCCAAAACCTGTATGTACCTTTCAGCATTAATGGCGCCTTCACAGATGTGTAAGTTGCCCATGCCTTGGGCACTAATACACCCCCATACCATCACGGATGCTGGCTTTTCAACTTTGCGCCTAGAACAATCCGGATGGTTCTTTTCCTTGAGGACACAGTTTCCAAAAACAATTAGAAATGTGGACTCGTCAGACCCCAGAACACTTTTCCACTTTGCATCAGCCCATCTTAGATGAGCTCGGGCCCAGTGAAGCCGGCGGCGTTTCTGGGTGTTGTTGATGAATGGCTTTCGCTTTGCTTAGTAGAGTTTTCACTTGCACTTACAAGATATAGCGACGAACCGTAGTTTCTGACAGTGGTTTTCTGAAAAATTCCTGAGCCCATGTGGTGATATCCTTTACACACTGACATCGGTTTTTGATGCAGGAATCGAAGGTCCGTAATATCATCGCTTATCATCGATTTCTACAGATTCTCTGAACCTTTTGATGATATTACGGACCGTAGATGGTGATATCCCTAAATTCCTTGCAATAGCTGGTTGAGAAATGTTGTTCTTAAACAGATTTGCTCACACATTTGGTCACAAAGTGGTGACCCTCGTCCCGTCCTTGTTTGTGAATGACCGAGCATTTCATGGAAGCTTCTCTTATAGCCAATCATGGCACCCACCTGTTCCCAATTAGCCCGTTCACCTGTGGGATGTTCCAAATTAAGTGTTTAATGAACATTCCTCAACTTTCTCAGTCTTTTTTGCCACTTGTGCCAGCTTTTTTGAAACATGTTGCAGGCATCAAATTCCAAATGAGCTAATATTTGCAAAAAATAACAAAGTTTTCCAGTTCCAACGTTAAATATCTTGTCTTTGCAGTCTATTCAATTGAATATAAGTTGAAAAGGATTTGCAAATCATTGTATTCTGTTTTTATTTACCATTTACACAACGTTTTGTAAAAATGATTCTTTTGTCTCTCATATTTTATGTCGAGGTGACTTTTACGAGAAGGCAGATCCTAAAAAGCAATTAACTAAATATTTAAACACTGTGTTACTGTTCAAACTGTGTGTATAGTTACAATAACCAAAACTATTAAATATACTTGTTAAATAATACCTTTGCCTTGTTTTTAATGAATACTTAGGCCTACTATGATACTCTATTTTAATGTTGGTCAATATGGTAGTGCTTGGAGAGCCTAGTTTTTCTTTTACTTGGCTAAAAACCTTGGTGTAGACATCCTGTAAGCACGTTCTACTGTATGAGGCAAAGTGAAAACACAACAAAAGGAAATAATTAAGATTATTATCACTTTTCCAGGGGAAAAAAAAAAAAAAGGCCTCTGCCGACACCTGCAATGCAAACCGGCAATGAAAAACAAACCGAGGAAGACCTTCAAGTTCCGCTGGGGCTGAAAATTGAGGTGGAGTGAGACATCTGTCCTTGTTGAACCTTGAGAAAGGATGCGCGAATAATGAAAGTGAAAGTGATCTCTGCTCGCAGTTCCTCAGAGCTTTGAAGGCCAAAGACCTCCAGCGGGCGAGGAGCCTGTGTCAGATGAGTTGTGTACACACCCGCACGCCGCACCCATCAGCCGGTGCGTCAATCAACGCATAAAACGCCCCCTTTTTCCTCTTTAGTGCTCCTCTATGAACCACACCATCCCGAAGCTTCCGAGTTCCTTCCTCTCATCCAGAAGAAGATGCTCCAAGGTGAGGAGCCCTCAGAATTAAACATAGAGAGATATGTATGTCCTATAAAGGGGGGCCAAAACACTGAGCTCGAAATAAAAAAGGCTTTTTTTTTTAAAAAGAAGGGATTTTAAGCCTTTTTTTAAAAGCATTCACAGTCTGTGGTGCCCTCAGGTGGTCAGGGAGAGCGTTCCACAGACTGGGAGCGGTCTCCCATAGTTCGGAGCTTTGTCCTCGGTGGTCAGGGAGAGCGTTCCACAGACTGGGAGCGGTCTCCCCCAGGAAGTGGGCGTGGCCTCCATGGTCTCACTCGTTAAGGGAGGGGTAGCAATGATTTATGACCCCTGAAGTGGGCGTGACCTAAACCGGAAACAGGTTGAAAAACACTGAGCTGGAACTAAAAAAAGGCTTCTTTTTTTTTTTAAAGAAGGGTTTTTAAGCCTTTTTTTAAAAGCATTCACAGTCTGTGGTGACCTCAGGTGGTCAGGGAGAGCGTTCCACAGACTGGGAGCGGGGGTGAGCAGTTTTTTGAGGTACTGGGGGGCATTTCAATGGAGTAAGTTAGTAAGGAGACTTTGAGGGAGGGGTTTTATGACCCCCCCCCCCCCCCCAGGAAGTGGGCGTGGCCTCCATGGTCTCACTCGTTAAGGGAGGGGTAGCGGGGCAATGATTTATGACCCCTGAAGTGGGCATGACCTAAACCGGAAACAGGTTGAAAAACACTGAGCTAGAACTAAAAAATACTTTTTTTTTTTTCTTTTTTTTTTTTTTAAAGGGTTTTTAAGCCTTTTTCAAAAAGTATTCACAGTCTGTGGTGACCTCAGGTGGTCAGGGAGAGCGTTCCACAGACTGGGAGCGGGGGTGAGCAGTTTTTTGAGGTACTGGGGGGCATTTCAATGGAGTAAGTTAGTAAGGAGACTTTGAGGGAGGGGTTTTATGACCCCCCCCCCCCCCCCCCAGGAAGTGGGCGTGGCCTCCATGGTCTCACTCGTTAAGGGAGGGGTAGCGGGGCAATGATTTATGACCCCTGAAGTGGGCATGACCTAAACCGGAAACAGGTTGAAAAACACTGAGCTAGAACTAAAAAATACTTTTTTTTTTTTTTTTTTTTTTTTTTTAAAGGGTTTTTAAGCCTTTTTCAAAAAGTATTCACAGTCTGTGGTGACCTCAGGTGGTCAGGGAGAGCGTTCCACAGACTGGGAGCGGGGGTGAGCAGTTTTTTGAGGTACTGGGGGGCATTTCAATGGAGTAAGTTAGTAAGGAGACTTTGAGGGAGGGGTTTTATGACCCCCCCCCCCCCCCAGGAAGTGGGCGTGGCCTCCATGGTCTCACTCGTTAAGGGAGGGGTAGCGGGGCAATGAATTATGACCCCTGAAGTGGGCGTGACCTAAACCGGAAACAGGTTGAAAAACACTGAGCTAGAACTAAAAAATACTTTTTTTTTTTTTTTTAAAGAAGGGTTTTTAAGCCTTTTTTAAAAAGCATTCACAGTCTGTGGTGCTCTCAGGTGGTCAGGGAGAGCGTTCCACAGACTGGGAGCGGGGGTGAGCAGTTTTTTGAGGTATTGGGGGGCATTTCAATGGAGTAAGTTAGTAGGGAGACTTTGAGGGAGGGTTTTTATGACCCCCCCCCAGGAAGTGGCCGTGGCCTCCATGGTCTCACTCGTTAAGGGAGGGGTAGCGGGGCAATGATTTATGACCCCTGAAGTGGGCGTGACCTAAACCGGAAACAGGTTGAAAAACACTGAGCTCGAACTAAAAAAGGCTTCTTTTTTTTTTTTAAAGAAGGGTTTTTAAGCCTTTTTTTTAAAGCATTCACAGTCTGTGGTGCCCTCAGGTGGTCAGGGAGAGCGTTCCACAGACTGGGAGCGGGGGTGAGCAGTTTTTTGAGGTACTGGGGGGCATTTAAATGGAGTAAGTAAGTAGGGAGACTTTGAGGGAGGGGTTTTATGACCCCCCCCCCCAGGAAGTGGGCGTGGCCTCCATGGTCTCACTCGTTAAGGGAGGGGTAGCATGGCAATGATTTATGACCCCTGAAGTGGGCGTGACCTAAACCGGAAACAGGTTGAAAAACACTGAGCTAGAACTAAAAAAGGCTTTTTTTTTTTTTTTTTAAAGAAGGGTTTTTAAGCCTTATTTTAAAAGCATTCACAGTCTGTGGTGCCCTCAGGTGGTCAGGGAGAGCGTTCCACAGACTGGGAGCGGTCTCCCATAGATCGGAGCTTTGTCCTCGGAGGTTGGAGGGGGGCATTTCAATGGGGTAAGTTAGTAGCGAGACTTTGAGGTTTGAGATTTTTGTCGGTTTTTTTTGGTTGTCGTCTATAATACGAGCTAAAATTACAAGCTGTAATACTCCAATCTGCCTGTAGGGGTCATAAATCATTTTAACTACAACCAAAAATGGCGGATGGCTTGCAAAAAAACTACAAAATTAAAATGGCAGCTGGAAATGATGTATGCTTCCTGTTTCCGGTTTAGGTCACGCCCACTTCAGGGGTCATAAATCGTTCCCCTGCTACCCCTCCCTTAACAAGTAAAACCCCCCTTCAAAGTCTCCCTACTAACTTACTCCATTGAAATGCCCCCCCTCTACCGCAAAGAACTGCTCAACCCCCAAATCCGCCACGCGACACCTCCGCTCCGGACAGGCTAACCCTCCTCCAACCTCCGAGCAGACCGGGCTTTTTGCTCCGCCGCTCCCAGTCTGTGGAACGCTCTCCCTGACCACCTGAGGGCACCACAGACTGTGAATGCTTCTTTTTTTTTTTTAAGGCTTGAAAACACTTCTTTTTAAAAAAAAAAAAAAAAAAATTTTTTTAGTTCTAGTTTAGTATTTTTCAACCTTTTTTGAGCCAAGGCACATTTTTTGCGTTTGTAGAAATCATTAAAAAAAAACGAAACTCAGTTGACAGTAAAAAGTAGTTGGATATGACTTTAAACCACCTATGTATCAATATATCTCTTGTCTCAAAGTAGGTCTACCATCACCACCTGTCACATCACGCCATTTTTTGTTGTTTTCCTGTGTGTAGTGTTTTAGTTCTTGTCTTGCGCTCCTATTATGGTGTTTTTTTTCTCTTTTTTTTTGGTATTTTCCTGTAGCAGTTTCATGTCTTCCTTTGAGCGATATTTCCTCGCATCTACTACGTTTTCGCAATCAAGAATGTTTCAGTTGTTTTTGTCCTTCTTTTTGGGGACATTGTTGATTGTCATGTCATGTTCGGACGTACATTGTGGACGCCCTCTTTGCTCCACAGTAAGTCTTTGCTGTCGTCCAGCATTCTGTTTTTGTTTACTTTTGTAGCCAGTTCAGTTTTAGTTTGGTTCTGCATAGCCTTCCCTAAGCTTCAACGCCTTTTCTTAGGGGCACTCACCTTTTGTTTATTTTTGGTTTAAGCATTAGACACCTTTTTACCTTCACACTGCCTCCCGCTGTTTCCGACATCTACAAAGCAATTAAATACTGGCTGCCACCTACTGATATGGAAGAGTATTACACGGTTACTCTGCCGAGCTCTAGACAGCACCGACACTCAACAACAACACATCATTTGCAGACTATAATTACTGGTTCGCAAAAAATATTTTTAACCCAAATAGGTGAAATTAGATAATTTCTCACGGCACACCAGACTGTATCTCATGCGGCACAGTGGTTGAAAAACACTGTTCTAGCTATTAGGCTGTTCTAGTTTTAATTTTTGTAAAATTTTTTTTTTTTTTTTTTACTATTTATTTTACTTGTTGGGGGCAGTTATTTGTGGTTATTATTATTATTATTATTATTATTATTATTATTATTATTATTATTATTATCCCCCTTTGGCCCCCCCTTTATAGGACATACATATCTCTCTCCCACACACAATGGTGCCTCACAGTAACCCCAAACTGCTCCTTTTCCTTGGTTTTTCCAGAGCAAGAAGAGGCGGACCAGGGCAGAGGCGATAGTGAGCAGGACGATGATGTTGACTCTGGAAGTGACAGAGAATCTCCGGAGAGTTCCAGCTCATCCCAAACATCTGATGAGGAGCAGGAGACGATCGAGTGATTTTAATCTCATACCGGTATTATTCAATAAATAAAGTGTCGGGTTGAAATGTGGCTTTAGACCTCATTTTAGACATTTTGTGTGGTTCTGTCTGAGTAGTCCCAAACCATAAACACACTATGTTCCTAATACGGTGTACTAGTAAAGTACCTTGATACCAATGAATCATAATCGGTACTATACCGCCTCTAAAAAAGTACCGGTTCTTTTTTTTCTTTTTCTTTTTTTTTTTTTACGGACATGACGGCAGTTTTAAGAGCAGGGGAGCATGTTCGGCAGTGCACGATCACTGAGTACTTACAGGCAGATACATGAAGAAAAATCTACTCCCAAGTGGTAAAAACCACGGCACGATAACTTGAAAATAAAGACAACTTCAGATTGTTTCTGTTTAAAAATAGAACAAAATGTACAAATCATAATGTTGGTTGGGTTTTTTTTTTACACTTACATGTTGCAATTAATAGTATTCTATCTTTTTTTGTCGTTATTTACACTTTCTGAATAAATGATGGGATAATTTGGTGTTTATTTTCAATCTATCAAGACAAAAAAAGGAACATGAAAGTCAAGTTACAGGATCACGCCCACATGCCGGCAAGGTGATGGGCGATCAGCAATCAACGTACCTGGACCTGATGAGAGGGAGCTGTATAAAGGACCAGTGGACCCAAGAATCCAGGCGGGAACTTAGTTTCTCAATGGGTGTACCGTAAGCCGACACAAGCTTCATGCTCTCTCTTGCTCTCTCCGTGTTTCTTCCCCGTGCTTGACTTGTCCCCTGTCTTCTCCCTTGTGCCCGCAGTGTTGTCCTTCCGTTGCCTTGGTTTCGAGCTGTGCGTCTCGCTCCCTTGGACTCCCTCCCCTCCCCTGGATCTCGACCCCCTCGCATGGACACGGACTCTGACGTTTCTCTCTCGCCCTTGGATCTTTCGGCTGCTTAGGGACATCCTGTTTGCCTCGCCCTCTTGGACTTTCAGTTTGGAACAACACCTCCCGGTAACACTCAACAGATAACGGCTTCATAGTCTCACACCATACACCCTCTTGAATGTAGTCACACTCCATTCTATAGTTTAAGTATATTATCAACAATTTATATTGTTGATAAATATATAATAATTGCATAGAGCAATATTGCCCCCTGGTGTCTGAGCCTGTCATCTCCTTCTGTTAAACCATAACATATTTATGTAGTTTGATCATTTTTGGTTTATTTTATTTACATATGTGGCATCATCGACAAAGATACAAAGAATTGCTATTGCGACATCTGGTGGACACATTTAGAACAGCAGTTTCTTTCATTCAAAAATTTTGGCTCATTTTTGTACCACAATGGAGACCCCCGGACTGTTGAACAACTTAAGCTGTACATCAAGCAAGAATGGGAAAGAATTCCACCTGAGAAGCTTCAAAAATGTGTTTGCTCAGTTTCCAAACGTTTACTGAGTGTTGTTAAAAGGAAAGGCCATGTAACACAGTGGTGAACATGCTTTTTATGAGTTTGAACATCAAATATCTTGTCTTTGTAGTGCATTCAATTGAATATGGGTTGAATGTCATGTCTGTGTAATCATGTTTTGTTTTAGTCATGTTTTGTTTTGTTTAGTTATTGGACTCTTTAGTTTCTGGCTTTTCACTCCCTTGTCTTGTTTCCATAGTTACCCATTAGTTTCACCTGTTCCACGTTTGGACTCATTGTGCACTCTTGTTTGTCACCATAGCAACCCATTAGTTTTCACCTGTCACATCACGCAACTGTTTCACGTTTTGAGTCACGCACCTGTTTTCACCAATCATGTCACTGTTATTTAAGCCTACCTTTGTTCATCGCTCGTTCTGCCTGCATTGTCTTGATGTCACACCGGTTTACGTCTTGCTCTGACCAAGTAAGTTTCTCTGTCCATGCCCTAGTTCAGGGGTCTGCAACCCGCGGCTCCAGAGCCGCATGCGGCTCTTTGACCACTCTGATGCGGCTCAGCTGCATACTTGCCGACCCTCCCGATTTTCCCGGCCGGATTTCAGTGCCTCTCCCGGAAATCTCCCGGGGCAAATGTTCTCCGATTTTCACCCGGACAACAATATTGAGGGCGTGCCGTGATGGCACTGCCTTTATTAGCGTCCTCTACAACCTGTCGTCGCGTCCGCTTTTTCATCATACTGTCTGCGTGCCAGCCCAGTCACATGTTGTATGCGGCCTCCGCTTACACACGTAAGTGACTGCAAGCATACTTGTGCAAGAGCCATACATTTCACACTGAGGGCGGTCGTATAAACAACTTTAATACTGCTACAAATATGCGCCACACTGTGAATCCACACCAAACAAGAATGACAAACACACTTCGGGAGAACATCCGCACCGTAACACAACATAAACACAACAGAAAAAATACCCAGAATCCCATGCAGCACTAACTCTTCCGGGCTACATTATACACCCCCGCTACCACCAAAACCCCCCCGGCCCCCGTCCGTGCGTCGGTTGAGGTGGCCGGGGTTGATGTGTGGGGGGGCAGGGTTGAGGGGGCGGGGTTTGGTGGTAGCGGGGGTGTATAATGTAGCCCGGAAGAGTTAGTGCTGCATGGGATTCTGGGTATTTGTTTTGTTGTGTTTATGTTGTGTTACGGTGCGGATGTTCTCCCGAAATGTGTTTGCCATTCTTGTTTGGTGTGGGTTCACAGTGTGGCGCATATTTGTAACAGTGTTAAAGTTGTTTATACGGCCACCCTTGGTGTGACCTGTATGGCTGTTGACCAAGTATGCCTTGCAGTCACTCATGTGTGTCTGCAGAAGCCTCATATAACATGTAACTGGGCTGGCACGCTGCATGTACAGGTTGTAGAGGTCGCTAAAGGCAGTGCCATCACGGCACGCCTTTACTATTGCTTGGGTGAAAATCAGCAGACATTCAAGAGAATAGTTGCCCTGAAGTTCGGGAGTCTCCCGGAAAAATCGGGAGGGTTGGAAAGTATGACGCTGTCAAGCGCCATTCATATAAAACTCGCGGGCCGCACTAACATTACATTTTCATATTAAGGTGCGGGCCGCGTGTCTGAGACCCCTGGTTTATACATAGCACAAAACAAAAAAAAACATTCTATGCAGTGTTATTTCATTTTAAATTTCAAAAGAGTTTTGTGGCTCCCATTGTTTTCTTTCATTTGTGAAACGGGTCAAAATAGCTCTTTGACAGGTAAAGGTTGCATGGGATTCTGGGTATTTGTTCTGTTGTGTTTATGTTGTGTTACGGTGCGGATGTTCTCCCGAAATGTGTTTGCCATTCTTGTTTGGTGTGGGTTCACAGTGTGGCGCATATTTGTAACTTCTAATTAGCAGCTTCTTGTGTTTTAGCCACACTTGCCTTTTTTGGTTGTATTTTTGTGTTTTGTGGTAGTGCGTGGTTTATGTTAATAAATCCTAGCCTACCTTCACGCTGTTGTCCGGAGCCGTCTCTTTGCATTGGAAGAACACCCGCGCGGCGAGCTGCGACCCCCATGTGACATTGAAAAGGATTTGCAAATCATTGTATTCCGTTTATATTTACATCTAACACAATTTCCCAACTCATATGGAAACAGGGTTTGTAGAATGAAAGAAAAAAAACATGCGCGCCCTTGTCTGATATAGGGATCGTGAATGTCGGACAAAATTCCAAACCTCGCCGCGGCGCTCACCGTTTTACGAGTCGTCTGCCCCCGCGCGACATGTGGCCAGACAAAATATATAAATATATGAGCGCCAGCGGATAAAAGGCCGCGTCGTTTACTGCGGCTGGATGGACATAACGGCCACTCTCCGGACCGATCAGCGGAGCGGGACGCGGGCGTGAGGGCGGCAGTAAGGACGCTCAAGTCACCGCCCGCCAGGCACGATCCACGGTGATATCCCAGCGTTATTGTCCGTGGCAAGGTTATAAAGAGGACTGTTGTCAAGTCATAAAGGTGAATATTACTGTCTGTACTGGCACGTATTGGGTAGGGTGGAGGGGGGTCATTGGCTGTGCACACTGAGGGTTCTTACTACTACATAAGGCCGTAGACCGTGGAACGCATCTTTCACAGGTCGACAAAGACACAATCAGATGATACAATGTGACCTCAGCACACACACACACAGGTGTACGGTGGAGTTGGTCCATGATTCCCGAAAATCTCCCGGGGCAACCATTCTCCCGAATTTCTACCGATTTCCACCCGGACAACAATATTGAGGGCGTGCCTTAAAGGCACTGCCTTTAGCGTACTCGACAACCTGTCGTCACGTCCCCTTTTCCTCCACACAAACAAACAGCGTGCCGTAAGTGAATGCAAGGCATACTTGATCAACAGCCATACAGGTCACACTGAGGGTGGCCGTATAAACAACGTTAACACTGTTACAAATATGCACCACACTGTGAACCCACACCAAACAAGAAGGACAAACACATTTCGGGAGAACATCCGCAATAATATACACTACAATATACACCTTCCGCTACCACCAAACCCACCTCAACCCGCCCCCCCCCCTCCCCACCTCCCGAATTCGGAGGTCTCAAGGTTGGCAAGTATGGTTCCAACAGGACAATGACCACACAAACACGTCAAAAGTGGTAAAGGAATGGCTAAATTAAGGTTTTAGAATGGCCTTCCCTGACTTAAACGTGTGGACAATGCTGAAGAAACAAGTCCATGTCAGAAAACCAACACTGCACCAATTTTGTCAAAGATTCAACCAAAAGCTTGCCAGAAGCTTGTGTATGGCTACCAAAAGCGCCTTATTGCAGTGAAACTTGCCGAGGGACATGTAAGCAAATATTAACATTGCTGTATGTATACTTTTGACCCAATTTTCAGTAGACCCATAATAAATTCATAAAAGAACCAAACTTTTTTCAAAGTTATAACTGCGATGTGGCCCCCCAATGAAAACGAGTTCGACACCCCTGTCTTAAGTCATTCATAAAATCATAAAATAATATTGCTGAACTGTATTTGCACTCTGACGAAATATTATCTCCTTCAATTTGTATTGGCAATTAGAGATGTCTGATAAATGCTTTAGAATGTAATATCGGAAATTATCGGTATCGTTTTTTTTATTATTGGTGTCTGTTTTTGTTTTTTTTGTTTTGTTTTTTTAATTAAATCAACATAAAAAACACAAGATACACTTACAATTAGTGCACCAACCCAAAAAACCTTCCTCCCCCATTTACACTCATTCACACAAAAGGGTTGTTTCTTTCTGTTATTAATATTCTGGTTCCTACATTATATATTGTCACGACTGGGACTGTGGCGTGGTTTGTTCTCCCGAGGTGCAAAAGATTTGGACCATACGTGGCGTGAAGGGGAGTACATGATTTATTTAAACACTATAACTACAAAAAAAAAAGGATCAAACAAAAGGCGCGCACAGGAGCGAAAGTACAAAACTTGACTATAAACACAAAACTTGCACAAAGGCAGAAACTATGAACAATTAAACAAAACTTGCAAACTATGGCATGAATAAAGAAAACTTACTTGGATGAAAAAACGGCATGAAAAAGCGTAGCAAGGGTCATAAGGGTGTGTGGAGAGTATAAATGGGGATGTCACCAGAAAGACAAACTGAAAACAATGAACTTAAATACTACAGACATGATTAACAAAAAACAGGTGCGTGACTCAAAACGTGAAACCGGTGCGTGACGTGACAGGTGAAAACTAATGGGTTGCTATGGTGACAAACAAGAGTGCACAATGAGTCCACACGTGGAACAGGTGAAACTAATGGGTAATCATGGAAACAAGACAAGGGAGTGAAAAGCCAGAAACTAAAGAGTCCAATAACTAAACAAAACAAAACATGACTAAAACAAAACATGATTACACAGACATGACATATATCAATATATATCAATGCAGTCTGCAAGGGATACAGTCCGTAAGCACACATGATTGTGCGTGCTGCTGGTCCACTAATAGTACTAACCTTTAACAGTTAATTTTACTCATTTTCATTCATTACTAGTTTCTATGTAACTGTTTTTATATTGTTTTATTTTCTTTTTTATTCAAGAAAATGTTATTTATTTTTATAATTTTTTTTAAAAAAGGACCTTATCTTCACCATACCTGGTTGGCCAAATTAGGCATAATAATGTGTTAATTCCACGACTGTATATATTGGTATCGGTAATTAAGGGTTTGGTCAATATCGGAATATCGGCAAAAAGCCATTATCGGACATCCCTATTGGCAATGTCATCTCATAACATGCGCCAGTTTCCACAAACATTCGATACGTACAAAATCAAGACTCAAAACAGCGTCCGCAGAACAGTTTCAGTCTTGATAGATCCCATTGCCAGTGCTAAATGACTACATTTGCATATCCTCCTCCCAGTATTGTGGGCGTTCTGATAATCAGCGAATATTCTGCATATACGGGCATATACAGTATCAATTTTGCACCAAAAAAATAATTAGGAACCTTACCAGAACAATGTAATTGTTCAGATATGCCCGTTTGGAATGTGCACGTTTTTGCTGACAAAGAGCAGTGAGTGTTAAAAAAAATGTATTATTGCATGAATGCTGACGGTCAAACATGCAGACGAAAGCTATTCTGCAACAAAAATGCTAAATACGGGACTTTTTAATGCTGCGTAATGGAGGTGCAATGTTTTAGTTGACCAGAAAATACACTGGAACGGCTTGTTAAAGTGTGCCTCAGCCTAGACAGGAGTACTACCACACGGTGGAACCTGGATTTATGACTTGAACCGGTACTTGAACAGGGTTCATAAACAGAAAAGTTTGTAAATGGGTTAGGGTTAGTGTTAGGGGTTAGGGTTATGTCATGATCCGGGGTCCGGATTTTTGTTATGTTCTGTTAGTTTTGGACTCTTTTAGTTCCTGTTTGTGCACCTCCTGAGTTTGTTTAGTCACCATGGTTACGTATTGCACTCACCTGCCTCTGGTTAGTGTTCGGGATGCTCACCTGTTGCCCGGGTACTAATCAGAGGGCTATTTAGTCCATGCCCTGGCCTCACTCAGTCTGGCGTCATTTGTTTGCTTCACGCTATTGCATACTTGCCAACCTTGAGACCGCCGATTTCGGGAGGTGGAGGGCGGGGGGCGTGGTCAGGGGTGGGGCGGGGCGTGGTTGGGGGCGTGGTTAAGAGGGGAGGAGTATATTGGCAGCTAGAATTCACCAAGTCAAGTATTTCATACAGATATATATGTATATATATATATATATATATATATATATATATCTACATCCTGAAAATATGCAAACAAAACTGTGTTTGGATAATTGATACTTCAAACTTGCATAAATGAATAGTAAGGAATATAACATAACTTGGCTTCTGAGAGCTTCAAAATGTAATGAATAAAATGCTAAAGTTGTTGATAAACAAGCAATTATTTTAATAATTAAATTTGGTCATTTTAAATGAATTATTATGATCATTTAAAATGTATTATTTCAGATATGTTTATTTTAATGTATAATTCTATGGCTGGATGTAATAAGGAGTCAGAAAAAATACAAATAAAATACAATTAATTTTGATGTTTTTAGCAAAATATAGTAAAATTGTATTTCGTTTTTGTTTTGTTTTTATTAATAAATATATTTATTTTTAGGTAAGATAAACATAATAATACAATTTATCTCTAGTCTGGATGATTTAGTTCTTGTCATCCTGTTGTCCTCCCATCTTGAAAAAAGGCTGTCCTCACTCGGTCTGCATGGAGCTGGAGGGGGCGTGGCCTCCAGCTCCGGCTGAAAATCGGGAGATTTTCAGCCGGATGTGTCCCGGGAGGTTTTCAAGAGAGGCGATGAATTTCGGGAGTCTCCCGGAAAATTCGGGAGTGTTGGCAAGTATGCGCTATTGTCACGCAAGCCTCTACGTAAGTCTTGTTTATTTCATGCCACAGTTAGAGAGTTGTTGCCTTGTCCATAGTTCAATATTTCCTGCCTTAGCTTCCGCGTGCGATAGGCACGCTTGCCTGTATTGTTTGCCTGTTGTTTTGTAGTTAGATTAATAAATATGTTCCTACCTGCAAGCCTTGTCCAGAGTAGTCCGTTTGCATCCCGAGGGAACAAACCTCGCAGTAAGCTGCGAAAACCATGTTGTGACAGGAAGCAAAGGTAAACATGAGTAATGGGTTCACTGTACAACGGTATAGAGCAGACCGTGGCAAAATACGGCCCGCGGGCAACATGCGGCCCATTAAGATTTTCCATCCAGCCCGCCGGATGTTCTACATAATTTTTTTAGACCTTTACCATCCAAACCATGGGTATCAAACTCTGGCCCGCGGGCCAAAATTGGCCCGCCGTGTAATTTCACTTGGCCCTTGAGGCGATATCAAATTAACACTAGAGCTGGCCCGCCGATTATATACGAGCATTCTTGTTTGGTGTGGATTCACAGTGTGGCGTGTATTTCTAACAGTGTTAAAGTTGTTTATATGGCCACCCTCAGTGTAACCTGTATTGCTGTTGATCAAGTATGTGTTGTGTTCACGTGTGTGTGTGTGTGTGTGTGTGTACAGAAGCCGCACAAATCTTGTGACTGGGCCGGCACGACAGCTCGTAGAGGACGTTAAAGGCGGTGCCTTTAAGGCACGCCCCCAAGACTGTGGTCCGAGTGGACTACAAGATATAATGACTGATGAACACCTTTGTTCGATAATGAAGGTTGCCTCAGCTCAAAGCCTGAGCCCCGACATTAATGAACTAGCATCCCAGAAAAGATGGCAGGTATCTGGCTTGGGCACATCAGATTAGATCAGTGCGTTGCAAACTGAGCAGTTTAAAGTCCTGAATGGTTGGTTTATTCATTGTTATTTTATTTTAAAATGTATTAGCCTGTGGAAAAAGTTAATGTTGATATTTACCTCAGAAGGCTGCAAATAGAAAAGAGGTATTCAATTTTTATTTAAATTGTATTTGATATGCCATTGATATTTTTTTATTATTATTATTATTTGAAACTCGATTTTGCATGTCACTTTAAAGTTATATAAGCCTTGCTTGTTCAATATTCAATGCAAACCATGTTTGGGTCCCTATTAAAAGGTTAATTTGTTCAAACTTGGCCCGCGGCTTTGTTCAGTTTTAAATTTTGGCCCACTCTGTATTTGAGTTTGACACCCCTGATCCAAACTGTGGCCGCCATTATGATGTGCAGTGACGTTTCTAAATGACCGTAAGTCTTGAACTATATATCAATGGTCGAAATCTGCGCTTTTGAGTGTTGTAGGAGTTATTGCGGTAATCTACAAACCCTGTTTCCATATGAGTTGGGAAATTGTGTTAGATGTAAATATAAACAAAAATACAATGATTTGCAAATCCTTTTCAACCCATATTCAATTGAATGCACTACAAAGACGAGATATTTGATGTTCAAACTCATAAACTTTTTTTTTTTTTTGCAAATAATAATTAACTTAGAATTTCATGGCTGCAACACGTGCCAAAGTACAAACGTAGTTGGGGAAAGGGCATGTTCACCACTGTGTTACATCACCTTTTCTTTTAACAACACTCAATAAACGATTGGGAACTGAGGAAACTAATTGTTGAAGCTTTGAAAGTGGAATTCTTTCCCATTCTTGTTTTATGTAGAGCTTCAGTCGTTCAACAGTCCAGAGTCTCCGCTGTAGTATTTTACGCTTCATAATGTGCCACACATTTTCGATGGGAGACAGGTCTGGACTGCAGACGGGCCAGGGAAGTACCCGCACTCTTTTTTTTTTACGAAGCCACGCTGTTGTAACACGTGCTGAATGTGGCTTGGCATTGTCTTGCTGAAATAAGCAGGGGCGTCCATGAAAAAGACGGCGCTTAGATGGCAGCATATTTTGTTCCAAAACCTTTCAGCATTAATGGTGCCTTCACAGATGTGTAAGTTACCCATGCCTTGGACAACAATGCACCCCCATACCATCACAGATGCTGGCTTTTCAACTTTGCGTCGATAACAGTCTGGATGGTTCGCTTCCCCTTTGGTTCGGATGACACGATGTCGAATATTTCCAAAAACAATTTGAAATGTGGACTCGTCAGACCACAGAACACTATTCCACTTTGTATCAGTCCATCTTAGATGATCTCAGGCCCAGAGAAGCCGGCGGCGTTTCTGGATGTTGTTGATAAATGGCTTTCGCTTTGCATAGTGGAGCTTTAACTTGCACTTACAGATGTAGCGACAAACTGTAGTTACTGACAGTGGTTTTCTGAAGTGTTCCTGAGCCCATGTGGTGATATCCTTTAGAGATTGATGTTGGTTTTTGATACAGTGCCGTCTGAGGGATCGAAGGTCACCGTCATTCAATGTTGGTTTCCGGCCATGCCGCTTACGTGGAGGGATTTCTCCAGATTCTCTGAACCTTTTGATGATATTACGGACCGTAGATGTTGAAATCCCTAAATGTCTTGCAATTGCACTTTGAGAAACGTTGTTCTTAAACTGTTTGACTATTTGCTCACGCAGTTGTGGACAAAGGGGTGTACCTCGCCCCGTCCTTTCTAGTGAAAGACTGAGCATTTTTTGTCTACATAAAAGTGATAATACATCACATTGTAGGTGTTAGTACACTTGTTTGTTTGTTGTGTTTTGCTTGATTGTAAAATATACACAACGATCGAGGAGCTGGTCTGAGAAGTAAAAGAGGAGCGACGTTCGTATGTTGTTAATATTCAGTGTTTTATTGTTCATAGCTAATATTGTAAATCCCACGTTCTTTACTTTCATGTACATTTTGGGTGTCCCATTCAGTAAAAAACTGTAAAATTCCATTCCGTTTTTTTTGAGGTGGTCTGTCATAACTTTTGTAGGATTCCATCTGACATTGTGACTCTTGGTATTCGTGTTCCTGGAAAAAAAAAGGGACCCAAACACACATACTGTACAGCAGATGTTTACAGATAAATGTGTATTTATCACATACTTGCCAACCCTCCCGGATTTTCCGGGAGACTCCCGAAATTCAGCACCTCTCCCGAAAACCTCCCGGGACAAATTTTCTCCCGAAAAACTCCCGAAATTCAGGCGGAGCTGGAGGCCACGCCCCCTCCAGCTCCATGCGGACCTGAGTCCGCTTTCCCACAATATAAACAATGTGCCTGCCCAATCATTATAACTGTAGAATGATCCAGGACAAGTTCTTGGTTTCTTATGTGGGTTTATTGTTAGGCAGTTTCATTAACATCCTCCCAGCGCGGTAACAACACACAACAACAGCAGTCACGTTTTTGTCTACCGTAAAGCAGTTCGTCTGCCGTAAACAGCAATGTTGTGACACTCTTAAACAGGACAATACTGCCATCTAGTGCATTTGATGAAGGCACTTTTGTGCGTGCCACACAACAATGCATCATCAGAGAAGGTGTTCAGCATGGTTAGAAAAATAGTGACAGAGAATAGAACAAGGATGGACAATTCAACCCTTAACTCAACAATGAGTAGATGAGTGTTATGTGTGTGTATATGTGTAAATAAATGAACACTGAAATTCAAGTATTTATTTTATTTATATATATATATATATATATATATATATATATATATATATATATATATATATATATATATACAGTATATATATATATACATATATGAAATACTTGACTTGGTGATTTCTAGCTGTAAATATACTCCTCCCCTCTTAACCACGCTCCCACCCCACCCCCCACCTCCCGAAATTGGAGGTCTCAAGGTTGGCAAGTATGATTTATCATTTATACACACATACACATTGCCCCCCCCCCCCCCCCCCCCCCCCCCCCCCCCCCCCCCCCCCCAGGACTCTGGGGGGGGTGTTACCATTTAGTGGTCAGTTGTACGGAATATGTACTGTACTGTGCAATCTACTAATAAAAGTCTCAATCAATCAATCAATCAATTGGCATGGTATTCAAAAAGGCTTGAAGCTGTAATTACTGCCAAAGGTGCATCAACAAAGTGTTCAGCAAAATGCTGGGAATACTTCTGCACATTTTAGCGTTTTCTTTGTTATAAATTTGCAAAAAGTTTCAAAAAAAACTAAACAAAACTGTTCCACATTGTCATATTGTATTTATTCCATTTTAGAATAAGGCTGTAACATACCATGTTTAAGTAGTGATTATGTACAACCAACCTGATCCAGCCTCTGTGTCTTGTACGTGTCACGGCGGGGGATTCGCAGCTTACTGCAGGGTTCGTTCTCCCGGGATGCAGACGGAGTACTCCGGACAAGGTGTGCAGGTAGGAACATGATTTATTCCTCAAAAATCAAACACGTACCAAAAACAGACAACAAGTGTGCCGATCGCACGGGAAGCTAAGGCGAGACTTAGCGCAGGAATCAAGAAGCATAGGAGACAAGGGATTTACCCAACGTAACTGTTGCATGTAGCAAATGATGAAGCCGGACTGAGCGTGGCGGGCAAGGTGAATAAATAGCTCTCTGATTAGTGGTTGACAGCAGTTCAGCGTGCCAACCACTAACCAGAGGCAGGTGAACCCAATTAATCCCCATGGAAACTAAAACAAACCCAGAGGTGCACAAGAGACTCCAAAACTAACAGAACATAACAAAACATGATCCGGGCCACAGATCATGACAGTACGGGTCCGAACCCAAGTCACCTGATTGAGAGTAGCTATAGCCAGCAAATTTTCTAGGTGTCAGGCAGTGATCTTTACACACATACTATCCCACAGCCACACTATTTGGCAGAGGTGTGGACTCGAGTCACATGACTTGGACTCGAGTCAGACTCGAGTCATGAATTTGATGACTTTAGACTCGACTTGACAAAATGTGAAGAGACTTGCAACTCGACTTAGACTTTAACATCAATGACTTGTGACTTCACTTGGACTTGAGCCTTTTGACTTGACATGACTTGACATGACTTGCCACTTTCCCCAAAATCCAAAGCTTAAAAAGTTATTTGGGAGCACTCCGTATTTTTCATTTTCTTCGTCTGTCTATCAGCGTGTTATTCCTGTCAGCTGGTGTGCTGTCAGTACAACAGCCAATCAAATTAGATATATGTTGTTTTCATCACACAGCATTCATCCAATCAAATTGCAGGACAACCAATGAACTAGAGTTGTCCAACTACGTGCCAGTGATAAACAATTATGTTAAAGTTGGTTTCGTTCGGGTATAAAAACTACGACTTGGTCAACAAAAAACGAATTGCGGTATGCAAATCACGCAGTTCGAATATTACAGACGGAGACGCAACAACTTCCAACTTCGTTCGACATTTGAAGTTGCACAAAGAAGGGTAAGTTTTGAATGTAAGATAACGTTTATTGGCTAAGTAACGTGACTTTTATTTGCTGTGTAGTTAAATCAGTGAGGCTGCAAACTCACTGCTAACGTTCTTACCATAGACATCTTATAAGTAGACGCAGCATCGAGCGCTACTGCCTACTGGCGCAGACGAGGCGCGTGGCCGCCATCTTGGAGTGGTGATCCGCTCCACTCAGTGCAATTAATTTGGCAGGAGCAATGAACTGTCAGCGCATTTAATTCATTTTACCTCACTGAATACGACTGATTTTCACCCCCTTTTTTGTCATACGTGTAGCCATGATAACAGACACATGTTTTGGCGTGTTTTATTATTCATAGTTTGCTTAACAGTAATATAATATTCTTATGCACTATAAATGACCAGACGTCCGAGATCAAAACTGGGAATATAATCCCAGAGAAGGGGGAAAAAAACGGTAATCTATTTTTAAATTGAAGAAACAATATGATTAGGTTATATATACATATGTGTGTATCCTACATAAACAATGTATGAATACATTAGATATCTATATATCTTAGGGACCTATAGATTGTATCTCTGTTGCTTCAGCAGCAGAGAGTTTATTCTGTCTTGACACTTTGTATTGATATTTTCTATTACATTCTTCCCTTAAATGATAATGTTTGCAGTGATTGTTTTATATGTATTATTTTATGTAAGTCGCTTTGGATAAAAGCGTCTGCCAAATACTTAAACATATATAAACACCTGAAAGTCTTCATATCAGCTAAAACCACCAATCTGTTTCACTGGATTCAGAATAAAACCAAATTCTGTTCAACCCAACAATGTTAGTATTTGAATATTGTTACTTGAAGACTGATTCCTGGTTACAATTATACTGTTAAGAAAGTATTGTCTTATACTTTGCCTAAAATGAGAATGCATCATAATCAGTGGCGGCTGGTGAATTTTGTTTTAGGTGGGGCTGAAAGTTTGTAAACCAAACCCCTGTAGGGGCGTCATCCTCCCCCAGAAGATTTCTTTGTGATTTTCACATACAAATATTGAAGATGTTTGATCCTTCTCAACTCTGTGGTAATATTATTTTCATAAAATACAACCAATAGTACGTTAATGTTAAATCTCACTTGTGAAAAGTAATCCCCCGATTCCTATTTTCAACAGTCCGCTCATTTGAGCAGGAAAACGGTGAACACCACCATCTTTGTTTTCTATCTGTCATCTGTCAGTTTCGGCTGCTCGCCGGCTCCTCATCAGCACTTCAAGATGGCGGCCAAATTGCTCACGTCACAGCAACCAATGCTGCGTCTACTTATAAGATGTCTATGGTTATAACGTCATTGCAAACACGGCAATCTGTTGCGTCCACTGCAGTTTGCTACCTTATTCATACTTTTTGTCAAGTGATTTTTTTTTAAGCAGGGTTTCATGAGGTACCTATACATAACGTTACATTAGTCAATGTATCACACACAGTAACGTAACGTTAGACGGCAGTCAGCAGCACCGCGTATTTTAGCCACCTACAAAAAGACAAACATAGTCAAATAAAGGTCAGTTAAAATGTATACTATATTAAGAATATGTGTACATATTGCATAGGGTCCTGACATCTAAAAAGTACAACTCTGTTCATTGTTATGTTCATATATTTGTTGTGTTTTTCATGTGTACGCACACATAAACACACATACAGTATGAGATGAGATCAATGAGATAAGGTAAGAACAGGATAGAAACTGCTGTGGAACTAGTTACAATGCAATATGCCATGGAAATACAATGTTAACACTTTTGTGCAAATAAGTACAGTTGCACTTGTTTTTTTTTTCAAATGTGTTTATTCTGTAAAGGAATGAGTTACATGTTTAAAATGACTGGTTAATAGTGCTATTTTGAAGTGCAATGTCAGCACTATCTTTTTCCCTGCAATTTCAAATGCACTTGTTTTAATAAATAAATACAGCGTTTTAAAAGCATACACAATCTGTGTAAATATATTAGTCTGTGGTTAAATGACTTGAAAGGACTCGAAACTCAAAATGCAGGACTTGGGACTTGACTTGAGACTTTCCAGTCTTGACTTTGGACTTGACTCGGACTTGCCCTGTCTTGACTCGGGACTTGACTCGAGACTTGAGGGTAAAGACTTGAGACTTACTTGTGACTTGCAAAGCAATGACTTGGTCCCACCTCTGCTATTTGGTATCCGTTACTGCTGTTACTCTCATTCTTTCCCAGGTCTCTAGAACCCTCCGTCCCTCTTCTCTGTGTCTCTACCTCAACCAGCTGAGACAGACAACCCCAAGTTCTGTTCAAGGTTTCTTCTCTAGGCGGGAGTTTTTCGAGAGTGCTTGCTGAGAGCGTGGCTCGAGATCTGTTCCATTTGTGAGTCAGATAACCCTGTTGTGAAGTGGAGCTATATAAATCAAATTTACTGGCCTGGTCTATCTCAACCTCCTTCGGATAGAGGCAGTTTGTTTACAGGCGACGGTGAGGACCGAGCATGCCGTCTGCTCCTGTGGGCTCAGACCCAGGGACTCCCCGGCTCTCTGAATGCAGAAGACCGGCTCTCAAGAGGTCTCACAGGTGGTCAGACGGATTTGCGGTCACTTGGTCAGGCCACCGTTGACCTCTTTGTTACAGACGACAACGCAGACGGTGGTTCTCGATGCATGGCCAACCATGGCGATTGGGGGAGGATATCTTGAGCCTTCCGTGAATGGATGGATAGACTTTACTTAACCAACAATGGAGAAATTATGTGGTTGCAGTGCTGATACAAAAGGTTCACAAAAATATGGTAAAAAAAAAACCCACATGAAAACAAGAGGGAAACATCAAAGGACATTAAAAGACCACAGAGCTGCCACTTCAGAGGAACCATTTCTACATAGTTAAAAAAGCAAAACACAACAAAAATATCTGTCCTGTTTTATTGTTCTCCTGCCTTCCCCAATGTTTTGCCCCTGCATTTTCCCTTTTGTGCTTTTTTCTTTCTTCTCCTCAGTTCATTCTTCCTCGGCAAGGGGCGGGCCATCTGGGCACACCTGCAGCTCATCAGTCCATGGACCACTTAGCTGTGCCTTGCCTTGTTTTTTCACCTTTGTATATTACACCTTTTTATCCTCTTTTATCTATTCTGTTACCTTTTTCTGGACTTTTCCGAATGCTCAGTGTGTCCTGTCCTTTCCCCTCACCAACGTCTGATGTTCCAGTTTATGGACTACTTAATATGGTGTGTGTTTCTACCCCATCACCTTTTGTTTGTATTTTGGACTTAATTTAAGACTTTTTCTGTTTTTTTGATTCTATCTTGCCTTCCGTCTCTTAGACTTAGACTTAGACTTACTCTTCCTTTTATTGTCATTCAAATTTGAACTTTACAGTACAGATAAGATCGAAATTCCGTTGCATTAGCTCGTTGTAGTGCAGGATAAAAGAGCAATAAGGTGCAGATATAAATAAATTGATTACTGTCCAGATAAATATATTCCACTTTTGCATATGCATCCAGGTTTAGGGATGTATGTTATTTTATCTTTATATTCCAGCAAGTTAATCCATTTTGGGGGGGAATTAAGAGGATTATTATGATGCGTTCAAGAGTCGTATGGCCTTAGGGAAGAAGCTGATACAGATGCTACGGAGGCTGCGGAACCTCTTTCTAGACTCCAGCAGTGAAAACAGTCCTTGGTGGGGGTGGGAGGAGTCTCTGCAGATTTTCTGAGCCCTGGTCAGGCAGCGGCTTTTTGCAATTTCCTGTATAGGAAGAAGAGGAGTCCTGATGATCTTTTCCACCGTCCTCACCACTCTCTGCAGAGACTTCCAGTCTGAGGCATTGCAGGCTCCAGTCCAGACAGAGACGCAGTTGGTCAGTAGGCTCTCTATAGTGCCTCTGTAGAATGTGCTGAGAATGGGGGGAGGGTGCTGAGAGTGTGTAGGGACCAGGTCATATTGTCAGTTATCTGCACCCCCAGGAACTTGGTGCCGCTTACGATCTCCACTGCTGTGCCGTTGACGAAGAGTGGAGTGTGGCTGGACTGATGCCTCCTGAAGTCGACGGTGATCTCCTTAGGACCAGGTTGTTGGTTCTGCACCAGTCAACCAGATGTTCCACCTCCTCCCTGTAGTCCATGTCACGGATGAGGCCCACTACTGTCGTGTCGTCCGCATACTTCACAATGTGGTTAGTAGTGGACCTGGCGCAGCAGTCATGGTTCATCAACGTGAACAGCAGCGGACTCGGGACTCAGCCCTGGGGGGAGCCGGTGCTCAGGGAGATGGCACTGGAGGTGTTGTCGCCCACTCTCACAGACTGGGGTCTGTTTGTGAGGAAGTCAATCAGCCAGTTGCATAGGGGGGTACCAAATCCTAGGGGGGTCAGTTTGCTCACCAAGTTCTGATGGTGTTGAACGCCAAGCTGAAGTCCAGAAACAACATCCGCAAGTGTGTGTCCTTTCCTTCCAGATGTTCTAAGCTCAGGGGCCACATTGGCTTTTGAAATTCGACAGAGCACATGATGCATTTCAAAGCATATCTGTTGCAACTAGGAGTCGGCTTCTCAGAACACGGGCTATTTTAATCATAATACGTCTATTTTCAACAATATCATATCATCAAGGACATATAAAATGTTTATTTTTAATAGTTAACACTTACATTGTTTTTTAGTGGGAGGGGTGTTGTTGATCACCCATTTTTGCTAATGCATCCAAGTCTAGCATTAGTTTTGTTATAGCAGTTTTCAAAACAGATTTTTGCTCAATTCTGTTTTAATATTGGGCGGGCCAGATTAAAGGGACCAATGGGCCGTAGTTTGCCCACCTTTGGTCTAAACCCAGCTCACGTTACCTACTAGTGGGTGAGCAATCCAAGGCTTGGTGGATTATACTTCACAATGATAGGAGGAGCCAACATCAAAGGATCAAAAAGCGGCGTTGCTTCTGGCAAAGAGGCTCCCTTCTTGGGATCTTCAGGTGGTCTTTATACTGTAGCATTTTTCTTAACCCAGCTTCATTTGGATCCACAAAGAGCAAGTTCGCTGATCTGTGTTGATCTGTTTGAGCATGAAGACAAGGTAGTGTTCCCTCAACACTTATCAATGTTGGGTTCTGACATTGATTTGACCATTGAATTTTGGTCATTTTCCAACCAATATTTTGCAACACAAATACAACATTGGAACAACATGCTTTTTTGACAACATTGATTAAATGTTGACATTGATTTGACCATTGAATTTTGGTCATTTCCCAACACAAATACAACATTTAAACACCATGCTTTTTGACAACGTTTATTCAATGTCAGGTTCCGACGTTGATTTGACCATTGAATTTTGGTAATTTCCCAACCAATATTCTACAACACAAACCTAATGTTGACACAACATGCTTTTTGACGACGTTTATTCATTGACAGGTTGCGACGTTGATTTGACCTTTTAATTTTGGTCATTTCCCAACCAATATTCTACAACACAAATACAACGTTGAAACAACATGCTTTTTGACAATGTTTTTATCAATGTTGGGTTCTGGGGTCTATTTGACCATTGAATTGTGGTCATTTCCCAACCAATATGCAACAATACAAAAACAATGTTGAAACAACATGTTTTTTTGAGAACGTTTATTCAATATCAGAATTCTTACGTTGATTTGACCATTGAAATTTGGTCATTTCCCAACCATTATTCTACAACACAAATCCAACGTTGAAACAACATGCTTTTTGACAACGTTTATTCAAAGTCAGGTTTGGACATTGATTTGACCATTGAAATTTGGTCATTTCCCAACCAATATTTTACAACACAAATACAACGTTAGAACAACAAGCTTTTTGTCAACGTTTATTCAATGTCAGGTTCTGATGTTGATTTGACCTTTGGAATTTGGTCTTTTCCCAACCAATATTCTACATCACAAATACAACGTTGAAACAACATGCTTTTTGATGACGTTTATTCAATGTCAGGTTGTGACGTGGATTTGACCATTGAAATTTGGTCATTTCCCAACCAATATTCTACAACACAAATCCAACGTTGAAACAACATGCTTTTTGATGACGTTTAATCAATGTTGCGTTCTGACGTTGATTTGACCATTGAATTTTGGTCATTTCCCAACACAAATACAACATTTAAACACCAAACTTTTTGACAACGTTTAATGAATGTTGGGTTCTGACGTTGATTTGACCATTGAATTTTGGTCATTTCCCAACACAAACACAACATTGAAACAACATACTTTTTGACAACGTTTATTCAATGTTGGGTTCTGACGTTGTTTTGACCATTGAAATTTGGTCATTTCCCAACCAATATTCTACAACACACATACAACGTTGAAACAACATGCTTTTTGACAACATTTAATCATTGTTGGGTTTTGACATTGATTTGACCATTGAATGTTGGTCATTTCCCAACCAATATGCTACGATACAAAATAATATTGAAACATGCTTTTTGAGAACGTTTATTCGATATCAGGTTTCGTACATTGATTTGACCATTGAAATTTGGTCATTTCCCAACCAATTTTCCACAACCAATATTCTACAACACAAATCCAACGTTAAAACAACATAGTTTTTGATGACGTTTAATCAATGTTGGGTTGTGACGTTGATTTGACCATTGAAATTTGGTAATTTCCAACCAATATTCTACAACAAAAATCCCATGTTGAAACAACATGCTTTTTGACGACGTTTAATCAATGTCGGTTTCTGACGTTGATTTGACCATTGAATTTTGGTCATTTTCCAACACAAACACAACATTGAAACAACATGCTTTTTGAAAGCGTTTATTCAATGTCAGGTTGGGACATTGATTTGACCATTGAAATTTGGTCATTTCCCAACCAATATTCTACAACACAAATCCAACGTTGAAACAGCATGCTTTTTGACAACGTTTAATCAATGTTGGGTTCTGACGTTGATTTGACCATTGAATGTTGGTCATTTCCCAACCAATATTCTACAACACAAATCCAACGTTGAAACAGCATGCTTTTTGACGACGTTTAATCAATGTTGGGTTCTGACGTTGATTTGACCATTGAATGTTGGTCATTTCCCAACACAAACACAACATTGAAACAACATACTTTTTGACGACGTTTATTCAATGTTGGGTTCTGACGTTGTTTTGACCATTGAAATTTGGTCATTTCCCAACCAATATTCTACAACACTAGCCTATCGTTGAAACAACATGCTTTTTGACAACGTTTAATCAATGTTGGGTTTTGACATTGATTTGACCATTGAATGTTGGTCATTATCCCAACCAATATGCTACGATACAAAAACAATATTGAAACATGCTTTTTGAGAACGTTTATTCGATATCAGGTTTCCTACGTTGATTTGACCATTGAAATTTGGTCATTTCCCAACCAATTTTCCACAACCAATATTCTACAACACAAATCCAACGTTAAAACAACATAGTTTTTGATGACGTTTAGTCAATGTTGGGTTCTGACGTTGATTTGACCATTGAAATTTGGTAATTTTCCAACCAATATTCTACAAAAAAATCCCAAGTTGAAACAACATGCTTTTTGACGACGTTTAATCAATGTCAGGTTGTGACATTGATTTGACCATTGAATTTTGGTCATTTTCCAACACAAACACAACATTGAAACAACATGCTTTTTGAAAGCGTTTATTCAATGTCAGGTTGGGACGTTGATTTGACCATTGAAATTTGGTCAATTTCCAACCATTATTCTACAACACAAATACAACATTGAAACAACATGCTTTTTCAAAGCGTTTATTCAATGTCAGGTTGGGACGTTGATTTGACCATTGAAATTTGGTCATTTTCCAACCATTATTCTACAACACAAATACAACGTTGAAACAACATGCTTTTTGACAACATTTAATCAATATTGTGTTCTGACATTGATTGGACCATTGAAATTTGGTCATTTCCCAACCAATATTCTACATCACAAATACAACGTTGAAACAACATGCTTTTTGATGACGTTTATTCAATGTCAGGTTGTGACGTGGATTTGACCATTGAAATTTGGTCATTTCCCAACCAATATTCTACAACACAAATCCAACGTTGAAACAACATGCTTTTTGATGACGTTTAATCAATGTTGGGTTCTGACGTTGATTTGACCATTGAATTTTGGTCAATTCCCAACACAAATACAACATTTAAACACCAAACTTTTTGACAACGTTTAATGAATGTTGGGTTCTGACGTTGATTTGACCATTGAATTTTGGTCATTTCCCAACACAAACACAACATTGAAACAACATACTTTTTGACAACGTTTATTCAATGTTGGGTTCTGACATTGTTTTGACCATTGAAATTTGGTCATTTCCCAACCAATATTCTACAACACAAATACAACGTTGAAACAACATGCTTTTTGACAACATTTAATCATTGTTGGGTTTTGACATTGATTTGACCATTGAATGTTGGTCATTTCCCAACCAATATGCTAGGATACAAAAATAATATTGAAACATGCTTTTTGAGAACGTTTATTCGATATCAGGTTTCGTACGTTGATTTGACCATTGAAATTTGGTCATTTTCCAACCATTATTCTACAACACAAATCCAACGTTAAAACAACATAGTTTTTGATGACGTTTAATCAATGTTGGGTTGTGACGTTGATTTGACCATTGAAACTTGGTAATTTTCCAACCAATATTCTACAACAAAAATCCCACGTTGAAACAACATGCTTTTTGACGACGTTTAATCAATGTCGGTTTCTGACGTTGATTTGACCATTGAATTTTGGTCATTTTCCAACACAAACACAACATTGAAACAACATGCTTTTTGAAAGCGTTTATTCAATGTCGGGTTGGGACATTGATTTGACCATTGAAATTTGGTCATTTCCCAACCAATATTCTACAACACAAATCCAACGTTGAAACAGCATTCTTTTTGACGACGTTTAATCAATGTTGGGTTCTGACGTTGATTTGACCATTGAATGTTGGTCATTTCCCAACACAAACACAACATTGAAACAACATACTTTTTGACGACGTTTATTCAATGTTGGGTTCTGACGTTGTTTTGACCATTGAAATTTGGTCATTTCCCAACCAATATTCTACAACACAAGCCTATCGTTGAAACAACATGCTTTTTGACAAGGTTTAATCAATGTTGGGTTTTGACATTGATTTGACCATTGAATGTTGGTCATTATCCCAACCAATATGCTACGATACAAAAACAATATTGAAACATGCTTTTTGAGAACGTTTATTCGATATCAGGTTTCCTACGTTGATTTGACCATTGAAATTTGGTCATTTCGCAACCAATTTTCCACAACCAATATTCTACAACACAAATCCAACGTTAAAACAACATAGTTTTTGATGACGTTTAATCAATGTTGGGTTCTGACGTTGATTTGACCATTGAAATTTGGTAATTTTCCAACCAATATTCTACAACAAAAATCCCAAGTTGAAACAACATGCTTTTTGACGACGTTTAATCAATGTCAGGTTGTGACATTGATTTGACCCAAGAATTTTGGTTATTTTCCAACACAAACACAACATTGAAACAACATGCTTTTTGAAAGCGTTTATTCAATGTCAGGTTGGGACGTTGATTTGACCATTGAAATTTGGTCATTTTCCAACCACTATTCTACAACACAAATACAACGTTGAAACAACATGCTTTTTGACAACATTTAATCAATATTGTGTTCTGACATTGATTGGACCATTGACATTTGTTCATTTCCCAACCAATATTCTACAACACAAATACAACGTTGAAACAACATGCTTTTTGACAACGTGTATTCAATGTCAGGTAGTGTTGTTGATTTGACCATTGAAATTTGGTCATTTCCCAACCAATATTCTTCGACACAAAAACAATGTTTAAACAACATGCTTTTTGAGAACGTTTATTCAATATCAGGTTCGGACATTGATTTGACCATTAAATTTTGGTCATTTTCCAACAAATATTTTACAATACAAAAATACAACGTTAAAACAACATAGTTTTTGACGACGTTTATTCAATGTCAGGTTCTGACGTTGATTTGACCATTGAAATTTGATCATTTTCCAAACAATATTTTACAAGACAAATACAACATTGAAAGAACCTGCATTTTGACAACGTTTATCAAGTGTCAGGTTGCGACGTTGATTTGACCTTTGAAATTTGGTCATTTCCCGACCAATATTCTACAACCCAAATACAACGTTGAAACAACATGCTTTTTGACAACGTTTAATTAATGTTGGGTTTGGATGTTGATTTGACCATTGAATTTTGGTTATTTTCCAACCAATATTTTGTAACACAAATACAACGTTGAAACAACATGCTTTTTGACAACATTTAATCAATGTTGGGTTCTGCCGTTGATTTGACCATTGAATTTTGGTCATTTCCCAACAAATATTCTACAACACAAATACAACGTTGAAACAACATGCTTTTTGACAACGTTTAATTAATGTTGGGTTTGGATGTTGATTTGACCATTGAATTTTGGTTATTTTCCAACCAAAATTTTCCAACCCAAGTACAACGTTGAAACAACATGCTTTTTGACAACGTTTATTCAACGACCTTGATTTGACCTTTGAAATTTGGTAATTTCCTAACTTATATTTTGCAACACAAATACAACGTTGAAACAACATGATTTTTGACAACGTTTTTTGTCAGAGTTTGTTGGTGACGAACCCCAAGATGCAGAGATGACGGCAGGCATTGAGCGAGAAAACATGATTTAATTAAACACTATGGCAAAAAACAAACAAAAGGCGCGCACAAGGCGTAAAACAAAATTGGCTATGAACTAAAATAGCACAAAAGCTAACTGTCGACAAGAAACAAAAACACTTACTGTGACACGAAAGAACTATGACAAGAGCAGAGTGAACAAAAGTAGACAGAGCTACAACAACAATTATTATGACAGGTAGTAGTGACAACAAGTATTAGCGACAATGACAATAATCCAGCACTGACTGGAGGGGAAGGCAGGTTTAAATAGCAGCTGGCTGATTGACACCAGGTGTGGCCAGGTGCCGATCAGCCACAGCTGAGGGGACACAGCACTCAGGGAGACAAACAGGAAACAGAACCAAAACAAGAGCGCTGACAGGAAATACTACACACAGAGGAAAAACTAAAACACAACCAAACTGTCAGGGGCAAGCCTGACAGTTTTTATTAATGTTGGGTTCTGGCATTAGATTTGACCATTGAAATTTGGTCATTTTCCAACCATTATTCTAAAACACAAATACAACGTTGAAACAACATGCTTTTTGACGACGATTAATCAATGTTGGGTTCTGACGTTGATTTGACCATTGAATTTTGGTCATTTCCCAACCAATATTCTACAACACAAATACAACGTTGAAACAACATGCTTTTTGACAACGTTTAATCAACATTGGGTTCTGACGTTGATTTGACCATTGAATTTTGGTCATTTCCCAACACAAACACAACATTGAAACAACATACTTTTTAATGACGTTTTTTCAATGACAGGTTGCGACGTTGATTTGACCTTTGAAATTTGGTCATTTCCCAGCCAATATATTACAACACTAATACAACGTTGAAACAACATGCTTTTTGACAACGTTTTTATCAACATTGGGTTCTGACGTTGATTTGACCATTGAAATTTGGTCATTTTTCAACCATTATTCTACAACACAAATCCAACGTTGAAACAACATGCTTTTTGACGACGATTAATCAATGTTGGGTTCTGACGTTGATTTGACCATTGAATTTTGGTCATTTCCCAACACAAATACAACATTTAAACACCATGCTTTTTGACAACGTTTAATCAATGTTGGGTTCTGACGTTGATTTGACAAATGAATTTTGGTCATTTCCCAACACAAATACAACATTGAAACAACATGCTTTTTGGCGACGTTTATTCAATGTTGGGTTCTGACGTTGGTTTGACCATTGAAATTTGGTCATTTCCCAACCAATATTCTACAACACAAATACAACGTTGAAACAACATGCTTTTTGACAACGTTTATTCATTGTTGGGTTCTGACATTGATTTGACCATTGAATTTTGGTCATTTCCCAACACAAATACAACATTTAAACACCATGCTTTTTGACAACGTTTAATCAATGACAGGTTGCGACCTTGATTTGACCTTTGAAATTTGGTCATTTCTCAACCTATATTTTGCAACACAAATACAACGTTGAAACAACATGATTTTTGACAACGTTTTTATTAATGTTGGGTTCTGGCATTAGATTTGACCATTGAAATTTGGTCATTTTCCAACCATTATTCTACAACACAAATACAACGTTGAAACAACATGCTTTTTGACGACGTTTAATCAATGTCAGGTTCTGACGTTGATTTGACCGTTGAAATTTGGTCATTTCCCAACACAAATACAACATCTAAACACCATGCTTTTTGACAACGTTTAATCAATGTTGGGTTCTGACGTTGATTTGACCATTGAATTTTGGTCATTTCCCAACCAATATTCTACAACACAAATACAGCGTTGAAACAACATGCTTTCTGACAACGTTTAATCAATGACAGGTTCCGACGTTGATCTGACCATTGAAATGTGGTCATTCCCCCAAACCAACACCGTGGATCCAACGTTAGACACCAACGTCATCTGAATTTACAAATACAACAATTTCCGGACACGTACGTTTAATCAACGTCATATCAACGTCTTGCGCCTGCTGGGAATAACCCCGTCACAAAAACCCACCGAAACTCAACGGTTCTCGAAACCACAAAAGGCACTTTCCCAAAGTGTATGCAAACACGCGCACATTCCACAATTGCACAAATGCAAGGGTATTTTTTTTTTGTTTGTTTTGTTTTTTTAACCCCCCCACCCTTTAATCAATTGTGTTCCTTGACAAGCCTTCTGAGTCATCGGAGGGAGCCGAGGGTGTGACTCATGTGTGGGAACAGACCAATGGGCGGCCGGAGCCCCTGATATAAATAAGGCATAGAAATATTCTTGAGGGAGACAGTTGTTCACTTGCGCGCCCGCTGGAGGAGGATTTTTATTGACGCGCGTCCAGGATTCCAGTCCACCTGCACCGGTAAGACGTCTCCATGGCCATCGTGCTTTACTTGCTGCCACCAAGACGCATGAAAAACGGGGGAGAAAAAAAAACAATTATTTTTTATTTTTTTTTGCGCAACGAATAATGATTTTTTGGGGGTAATATTAATACATTTTTCACATTTTTATTCATATTTAATAACATGCTGCTGTTTTGACACCATTTTACGCACTAATTGGGTACGAGAAATCTTGCAAATGGACGTGAGCGCGTTCTTTATCCTTTACTGTCACTCGTGTCCGTGCGTAATTTGCGCTTCCAAATTGCGCATCCATCCACAGCGGATATTATTATGATGTGAATATGATAAAGTGTCTTGATTTATCACCCCTTAACTGCTCCCCCTCTTTTGTTTCCAGGTGAGATCAGATAATAAAAATAATATAAAAAAAACAAAAACGGGTGAGTGATGGCCGCGTCAGAACCGAGAGCCACCGGCGGGGACCTGCAGGACCCCAACACCGCCAACCTGAGACCCTCATCCACAAGTATGTGCATAAAACACGCCTCCGTGACCACCCACCCACCCATCCGTGGGCGGGAGGGGGGGTCACTGCTCGCTAATGCCGTGCATGGCTGCGTATTTGGGTGCCTGCATGGCTCCATCCGTCTCCGCCGCCGGCCCCTCCTTCTCTGTCTGCCGCGGGGGGGAAGCGACTCTCGCCCGGGTCATTTGCTGCGCGGGCTCCGTCGTTAATCACTGCGGTTAAAAACAGAGCCATCACATAGCCTTGCCTGTCTGTCTGCCTCGCTGTCTGTCTGTCTGTCTGCACGTCCCTGCGCCACGTATATGACGCAACATTTATTGACGATAGTCCATACAGTGCCCTTTTTTCGGCACAAAACATTTTTTTTTACCAAATTAATATAAAAAAATATTAATTTATAAATATCATTCAATGCAAATATGAATATTGTTCTTTTGTTTACATATTTGATTAGTATTGTCTATTTTCAATACAAATATTGAAAACAATTGGTTTAATATTATTATTTGCAATAATATTTGCCTGACGTCATAGTGCATTGGCTGTCGCGCAGTTGATTGCAATTATGCATAATTAATATTTTGTACAGATTTTCCTTTTTTTTTTTTTTTTTTTTTTTGGTTAATATGTGTGTGTATATGTGTATATATACACATATATGTATGTATGTATGTATATATGTATATGTGTGTATAATGTGTATATATGTATGAATGTGTGTTTGCGTATATATATATATATATATATATATATATATATATATATATATATATATATATATATATATACCTCTATTTTAAATGTTTTATTTTAGTCTGTTTTTCGACTGTGGTTGTTTTTAAAGGGATTTATAAATAAAGTTGGTATGGTATATTTATATTTTTTAAATAATATTTTCCTGACGTCATGTTGCATTGGCCATCGTGCAGGTGATCGCAATTATGCATAATTAATATTTTGTACAGGTTTTCCATTTTTCTGACTTGGTTTAGAGCATATTGGTTTATAGTATATGTATGTTTGTATGTATGACATACATATATGTATGTATGAATATATGTATATGTGTGTATATGTATGTATGTATATATGTGTGTATATATATATATAGGTGTATATATATATATAGGTGTATATATGTATGTATGTGTGTGTGTGTGTGTATATATATATATATATATATATATATATATATATATATATATATATATGTGTGTGTGTATATATATGTATGTACGTATGTATGTATTTATGTATGTATATATATATGCATGTATGTATGTATATATATATACATGTATATATATATATATATATATATATATATGTATATATATATATATATATGTATATATATATATATATGTATATATATATATATATGTATATATATATATGTACCTCTGTTTTAAATGTTATATTTTAGTCTGTCCTTGGCCTGTATTTCTTTGTGGTGTCCAGCCCTTTGTTTTTCAACTGCATAATTTTATACAGATTTTCCTTTTTTTTCTGACTTTTTAATGTTGCATTGGCCCTCAGGCAGTTGATTGCAATTATGCATAATTATTATCTTGCACTGGTTTTAAAATGTGTTTCTGACTTGGTTTAGAGCACTTGGTCATTTTAATATGTTTTAATAATATTTGCCTGACGTCATCTTGCATTGGCCTTCGTGCAGTTGATTGCAATTATGCATAATTAATATTTTCTACAGATTTTCCATTTTTTTTCTCTGACTTGGTTTAGAGCACATTGGTGAATATTAATATTTTTAATATAGAATTTGCCTGACGTCATGTTGCATTGGCCTTCGTGCAGTTGATTGCAATTATACACAATTATTATTTTGTACAGATTTTCCCTTCTTTTCTGACTTGGTTTAGAGCAGATGGGTTAATGTTAATATGTGTGTTATACTTTTTGAACCTCATGCAGTTTTTTGTACAGGTTTTCCATTTTTCATGACTTCCTTTAACTCATATTAGTGAGAATATTGTCAATATTTTGTAATTTTTTCGTTTATATGCCTTTCTACAATTTCATGCAAAATATGCATTTTTTTTTTTTCCTATAGAGCATAAGCTTCTATGTTTCTGTTTCCTGTATATACCATAATCTCTCTGCTCACTTCCGGTGGACGTGTGTTTGTTTATTTTTCTTAAAACCATCTGTTTGTTGACGTCGACGTGCCTTTTTCTTCTTCTCCACGGCTCTGTCGCGTTGCATTTAGTCACAATAGACCTCATCTCCCGCTCACGCATGCCCACGCGTGTGAGTGTGTGTGTGTGTGTGTGTGTGTGTGTGCGTGGGTCTGTGTGTGTGCGTGGGTGTGTGTGTGTGTTATAGGCTATTATAAGCGTCTGCTATATAGACTTCCAGGATATCACCAGCACGCTGCAGTCACACACACACACACACACACACGCACACACACACACACACACGCACACGCATTCAGTTTTACTCAATTAATTCCCGCCCTCCACCGTGAGCTCATTTCACGGGTGTTAATTCCTGCCCGCCCCTTCGGCTGCCTCGTGTGCGCGTGAGCGCGCGCGTGTTTTTCTATTGATTTGGCCTTATAGGTCGGAAATGTTACGATCCTGTTAGGGACAAATAGATTCTTTAAATGGAATATTAACCCTAATAGAAGAAGAAGAAGAAGAAGAAGAAGCAAAAAATGGGGGGGGGGGGGGGGGGGGGGGCAATCTCGGTATCGATCCGATATCATGTAAATATAGGGTCACGTGGTGCTAAAACTGATACTGATTTGATGTGGGAAAAACTTTGATGATTTCATGGTTTAATGCAGGGGTCCCTATACTTTTTGATTCGGTGGCTGCATTCGGTAAAAAAAAAAAAAAAAAAGGCTGTATGTATATATATATATATATATATATATGTATGTATATATATATATATATATATATATATATATATATATATATATATATATATATATATATATATATATATATGTATGTATGTATGTATGTATGTATGTATATATATATATATGTGTGTATATATATATATGTATATATGTGTGTATATATATATATATGTATATATGTGTGTATATATGTGTGTGTGTGTTATATATATCTGTGTATATATATATATATGTATGTATGTATGTATATATGTGTGTGTGTGTGTGTGTGTATATATATATATGTATATGTATGTATATATGTGTGTGTATATATATGTATGTATATATGTGTATGTATATATATGTACAGTATGTATGTATATATGTGTGTGTATATGTATATATGTGTGTATGTATATATGTGTGTGTATATATACATATATTTGTGTGTATATATGCATACATATATATATATGTGTGTCTATATGTATATATGTGTGTCTATATGTGTGTGTGTATATATATATATATATGTATATATATATATATATATATATATATATATATATATATATATATATATATATATATATATATACAGTATACATATATACACACACACACACACATATATATATATATATATATATATATATATATATATATATATATATATATATATATATATATATATATATATATATATACGGCGTGGCGCAGTGGAAGAATGGCCGTGCGCGACCCGAGGGTTCCTGGTTCAATCCCCACCTAGTACCAACCTTGTCATGT
>NC_084550.2:20655000-20752500 GCF_033978685.3 Nerophis lumbriciformis | reverse complement strand
ATACTGCATTAATAAACAAATTATATACTGATAGACAATTTGATCACGGTTAAATGTTTTTCGTCTTAATAATGTGGTATTATTATATCAGAATTAGAACTGTCAAAAATAGCGAGTTAACTCGTGTGATTAATCACAAAAAATACCACGTTATTTGCTAAAATTAATCCTAAATTGTATAATGAAAGATAATCAAATCATTATTTAAAATGGTTTTCTTCTTCATAATATGGTGTTAATTGTGTTATAATTAGGGATGTCAGAAATAACGAGTTAACTCATGTGATTAATCACAAATTATCACATTAATCACCATGCAAATGAATCACAAATTATATAATGAAAGATAATTATATCATTATTTTGAATGTTTTTTTCTTCTTAATAATATGGTATTGTTATATTAGAATTAGAACTGTCAAAAAATAGCGAGTTAACTCGTGTGATTAATCACAAAAATTACCATATTAATTGCTAAGAAGATTAATCACCAATAATATAATGAAATATGATTATATAGTAAATTTAAATGGTTTTATTTTTAATAATATGGTATTAATAATGTTATAATTAGGGCTGTCAAAAATAAGGAGTTAACTCATGTGATTAATCACAACAAATATCACATTAATCACCAGGCAAATTCATCACAAATGATATAATGAAAGACAATTATATCATTTAAAAAAAAAGGTTTTTCTTCTTACTAATATGGTATTGTTATATCAGAATTAGAACTGTCATAAATAGTGAGTTAACTCATGTGATTAATCACAAAAATTACCATATTAAATGCTAAGAAGATTAATCACCAATTATATGATTAAATATATTTATATCATTATTTAAAATGGGTTTATTCTTTATAATAAGGTATTAATTATGTTATGATTAGGGCTGTCAAAATAAGGAGTTAACTCATGTGATTAATCACAACAAATATCACATTAATCACCATGCAAATTCATCACAAATGATATTAATGAAAGACAGTTATATCATTATTTTTAAAGGTTTTTTTCTTCTTAATAATATGGTATAAAATATATCAGAATTAGAAATGTCAAAAATAGCGAGTTAACTCATGTGATTAATCACAAAAATTACCATATTCATTGCTAAGAAGATTAATCACCAATTATTTAATGAAAGATAATCAAATCATTACTTAAAATGGTTTTCTTCTTAATAATAACGAGTTAACTCATGGGATTAATCACAACAAATATCACATTAATCACCATGCAAATTAATCACAAATGATATAATGAAAGACAATTATATCATTATTTTTAAATGTTTTTTTTCTTCTTAATAATAAAACGTGAATTTTGCTATAATTAGAGCTGTCAAAATAACGAGTTAATTGATGGGATTAATCACACAGAAAATACTGCATTAATAACAAATTATACTGAAAGACAATTAGATCACGATTAAATGTTTTTCTTCTTCATAATGTTGTATTATTATATCAGAATTAGGACTGTCAAAAATAGCGAGTTAACTCGTGTGATTAATCACAACAATTACCACATTAATTGCTAATAAGATTAATCACAAATTGTATAGTAAAAGATAATTACATCATTATTTAAAATGGTTTTCTTCTTCATAATATGATATTAATTGTGATACAATTAGGGCTGTCAGAAATAAGGAGTTAACACATGTGATTAATAAAAAAAATATCGCATTATACACCACATGAATTAATTACAAATGATGTAATGAAAGACAATTATATCATTATTTTAAATGTTTTTTTTCTTCTTAATAATAAAACGTGAATTTTGCTATAATTAGAGCTGTCAAAATAACGAGTTAATTGATGGGATTAATCACACAAAAAATACTGCATTACTAACAAATTATACTGAAAGACAATTAGATCACGATTAAATGTTTTCTTCTTCATAATGTGGTATTATTATATCAGAATTAGGACTGTCAAAAATAGCGAGTTAACTCGTGTGATTAATCACAACAATTACCACATTAATTGCTAATAAGATTAATCACAAATTGTATAGTAAAAGATAATTACATCATTATTTAAAATGGTTTTCTTCTTCATAATATGATATTAATTGTGATACAATTAGGGCTGTCAGAAATAAGGAGTTAACTCATGTGATTAATCAAAAAATATCGCATTATACACCACATGAATTAATTACAAATGAAGTAATGAAAGACAATTATATCATTATTTTAAAGGGTTTTTTCTTCTTAATAATATTGTATAAAATATATCAGAATTAGAACTGTCAAAAATAGTGAGTTAACTTGTGTGATTAATCACAAGAATTACCACAATAATTGCTAAGAAGATGAATCACCAAATACATAATGAAAGATGATCAAATCATTACTTAAAATGGTTTTCTTCTTAATAATATGGTATTAATTATGTTATATTTAGGGCTGTCAAAAATAAAAAGTTAACTCACGTGATTAATCACAACAAATATCACATTAATCACCAGGCAAATTGATCATGAATGATATAATGAAAAACAAATATATAATTATTTTGAATGTTATTTTCTTCTTAATAGTATGATATTATTATATTAAAATTAGAACTGTCAAAAAATAGCGAGTTAACTCATGTGATTACCTTATTTTTAGGAAGAAAAAAACATTTAAAACAATGATATCATTTTCTTTCATTCTATCTTTTGTGATTAAGTTGCATGGTGATGAATGTGGTAATTTTTGTGATTAATCCCACAAGTTAACTCACTATTTTTGACAGTTCTAATTCCGATATAATAATACCATATTATTAAGAAGAAGAAAAACACTTAAAATAATGATATAATTATCTTTCATTATATCATTTGTGATTAATTTGTGTGGTGATTATTATATTTTTTATAATTACATTTTGACAGCCCTAATTATAACATAAATAGTATCATATTATTAAGAAGAAAACAATCTAAAAAAATTATGTAATTATCTTTCATCATATAAATGGTGATTAATCTTCTTAGCAATTAATATGGTAATTTATGTGATTAATCACACGAGTTAACTCGCTATTTTTGACAGTTCTAATTCTGATATAATAACACCATATTATTAAGAAGAAAAAAACATTTAAAATAATGAAATATTTGTCTTTCATTATATCATTTGTGATTAATTTGCGTGGTGATTAATGTGATATTTGTTGTGATTAATCACATGAGTTAACTCGTTATTTTTGACAGCCCTTATTATAACATAATTAATATCATTATTTTAAGAAGAAACCCATTTTAAATAATGATATAAATATATTTAATCATGTAATTGGTGATTAATCTTCTTAGCATTTTATATGGTAATTTTTGTGATTAATCACACGAGTTAACTCGCTTTTTTTGATAGTTCTAATTTTGATATAATAATACCATATTAAGAAGAAAAAAAAAGTTTTTAAATGATATAATTGTCTTTCAGTATATCATTTGTGATTAATTTGCGTGGTGATTAATGTGATATTTGTTGTGATTAATCACATGAGTTAACTCTTTATTTTGACAGCCCTAATCGTAACATAATTAATACCTTATTATAAAGAATAAACCCATTTTAAATAATGATATAAATATATTTAATCATATAATTGGTGATGAATCTTCTTAGCATTTAATATGGTATTTTTTGTGATTAATCACACGAGTTAACTCACTTTTTATGACAGTTCTAATTCTGATATAATAAAACCATATTATTAAGAAAAAAAATGTTTTAATAGTGATATAATTGTCTTTCATTATATCATTTGTGATTAAGCTGCTTAGCGATTAATTTTATATTTTTTGTGATTAATCACAGTGTGTATCGTGGCCCCTGATTGGCTCAGGCAGCCTGACTATATTGGATTAAAAGTGACCAAAATATGTTATTTCTTGTTTAGAGGGCTCTCATAATGTTCACAATAATAAAGTTGTGTATGTTCTATGAAAATGTTAGATTTCTGATTAATGATTCCTTCCTAAACGTAGCAAAAACTGGTAAACGTCTCAACTATTCGCACCAGATTTGCTGCCCGCCAAAAACGGAGAAGAGCCGACCATGCAGTTTTTGCTGGAGGTAGTCGACATCCTCACCAACTACGTGAAGAAGACGTTCGACCGCTCCACCAAGGTGCTGGACTTCCACCACCCTCACCAGCTCCTGGAGGGCATGGAGGGCTTCAACCTGGAGCTGTCCGACCAGCCCGAGTCCCTGGAGCAGATCCTGGTGGACTGCAGGGACACGCTAAAATACGGCGTCCGTACGGGTAAGGGAAAGCAAAACAATATATTACAGTCCCATGTTTGGAAATGTATTATCTCAAATCCAACACCCGGGAATCTGTTTGCAGCCCACGGCCTTATTTATAGCCCCCATGGTAATGACGCCCTCCTCCTGCTCGCTCATCCGACTTATTAAAGCAAGTGTTGCCTGAGGGCGGCTTGACACGGCCTGTTTGCAGCTGTTAAAACGTTAGACCGCCTAAACTGTCCCGTGGGATTTATCCCGTACATCCGCTTCCTCACATTTAACCGGGCTTTGCTCTCCCACCCAGCACAGGTGAGGAGGACCCGGGAGCTGTCCGTGGTGCTGAAACCACAATACTGCACAGCAGGGAGGATTTAAAACCTCTTAAAGCCCAAGCTGTTTGTTTACATGCTTTTTTTATATTTATCTTTGCTATTTGGGCTTATTGGATCCTAATTTGAATTTATTAAAAAAATCATCTTTTGATATGATGTACTTAGTCCATAAGTACACAAACGTGTACTTAATATTTAGTGACATGCTAATTCTTATTTTTACACATTTTTTTTTCCAAATTCCATTGTATGTTATACTCTTCTGACACCACTAGATAGCAGAATAAGTGTCCACATAAGTGGCCATAAGACCCCAATTCAGTAGTGTACACAATTTTGGAAGTAAGAGCTAAAAAGGTGGTGTCCACGCATGTGGTCATTAAGGCCTTTAGAGGTAACTCACAGGTGTCAAACTCATTATTTTATGTGGCAACGCGAAAGCCTGGGCATAATATGTCTCAACTAGAAAATTCCCGCGAAACTTTTGATGGGCCTGCTATCTGTGCACTGGACCGATGGTGCCGAGTGTCAGAATCCACAAGCTTTAGGTGTAACTGTACAAAATTGGGGGTTAAAGCACCAAAAATGATCCCCGGGCGCGGCCACCGCTGCTGCTCACTGCTCCCCTCACCTCCCAGGGGGTGATCAAGGGTTAAATGCAGAGAATCATTTTGCCACACCTAGTGTGTGTGTGTGTGTGTGTGTGTGTGTGTGTGTGACAATAATCGGTACTTTAACTTTTTAAAAGAGCTACAGAGCTAGCCTAAAATGTTAGCGTGCATACATAACGACGGCATACTAACAGCTATCATCTCTCACATTTTAAAGTAACACGGCTGTAAGGTGCGAAAATTGAGGAAAAAAAGTGTAAAATTAGATGAAAAATTTAGCATGCTTAAGTTAGCTTGCTAGCATGCTAACGTTAACAGCTGTCACATACCAAGGTACATGACTCTAGGTTAAATTAGCTCAAAAAGCTAACACTTTAATGTCAGCATGCTAGCATGCTAACATCTAATCTTGTCTTTATGGCGTTTGTCCATTAAAATTATTGTACCCATTCAATTGGCCCATTTAAAAAAAAAAATTGGTGAATAGGGAAGTTTTTGCATTTTTTTCCCCCCACGCTTTGAACTCTGCGGCTTATAAAACGGTGCAGCTGATTTATGTATTTTTCTTCGCTATTGGCCATAATGTTTTGTATTCGACAAATAGTTTTCATAGAACACCGACAGAGAAAAGGTGTGTTGTTGTTTGTGCTATGGCGCCATCAAGGACCAAATAAGGAAGTTTTTGTATATCCCCCCCACCCACGCTTAGAACTCTGCGGCTTATAAAATGGTACAGCTATGGTAACACAAAATGTTCCCAATTTAGAATACCTCCGTCGGCGCGAACGAGACCTTTCCTACGGTATAACATATGTGGGGGGTTCATTGGCCGGTTCGTCTCTTATTATTCGCGGCAGAATGAGACAGAAGAACTATAATAAATAATACAATAAACTGTGAAGTGTGAGCAATAATAATATGGGCTGCTTAGCTGCATGTAAATGGGCGCTTGCAATGCAGCAGGCCCATAATAAAGTACTTAATCTTCATTTTGACAGAGAAAACACATGTACTGCATACTTTAATATTATCCAATAATGCAACAAATGTTATATCATAATACATTGCAAACTTTTTTGGTGAAAATGAAAATAAATATATCTGTTTAACTTATGATTTCAAACCAAGTTATTCTTCAAATTGTACAATGTAAAAATGATCAATTTTACGGTAAAAAAAACCAAACAAACAATGGAGCTGTTTTTCTATTTACAGTGATGGACTGTATAAACAACAACCATGGATTTTACAGTAAAGAAAAATTAAAAAAAATAATGCAGGTCTGTTGCCAGAATTTTACCGTAAAAAAAAGCTTACTGTTTTTCCATAATATGTTGTTAAAAAAAAAACACTGCAAAATGTACGGTAAAATTCTGGTGACTGAGCCAGAATTTTTTTTACTGAAAAATCTGCATATTTTTTAACAGTGTACGTTGAAAACGATATATTATAATCACATGCATAGGCAATTGTGTTACAATATGATAAGGGAAATGTGATGCAGACGGACTTCGGACACAGCGTGCAGGTCGGAAAATTACTTATTATGACAATAAATCAGGCAGGAAAAAAACAAACACTGATGACATCTATTAAACAAGACAAGAAGCAAGGAATTAAACAGAGACAGAATTAAATTTGGATCAATGAGGAGAAACGTCTGGACTGTACTCTTTGTACAGTCTCACCACGCTCTGACGAATGATTGTACGCCTCCTCTTTTATTTGGACTTTCCCTGATTACATGGCAACAGCTGTTTCTAAGGGGCGGGGGTCGTAAACAGCCATCTCCTTTGATTAAAACAGTTCAAAGAAAAGGTCACTTGGAGGGAAGTCTGGTCCTGCTTCCTCTCCGCTTTTGTAGTTCTTGGGTCAAGACAAAATCTTTCTGTGGATTACAATACATGAAAGAAACTGAACACCTCCATGTTGCTTCCCATCCTACACAGTGGAGTTTTACAAGCCTTCTTCTTGGTAGGATCAAAGACAGCTTTTGTCTGCTCGCCGGGAACTCATTGAAACACAAAGTTTTGTGATCACTTGGATACAATTATTCTGACACAAAGTGTGTACATAGCACTGGAAGACAGAGCCAAATTGAGTCTAGCGTGGAAGATGGTATATAAGACAAGAATTTAAAAAAACTATAGAGCTTAGCGCGGAAACTAGCATATCAAGAGGAATCAAAAAACTAACCATCGTTACCTGTTGAGAGTAGCAAACTAGGAAGCCAGACTGAGTGTGGAAAGAAATAAATAGCACTCTGATTAGTGCCTGGCAGCCGGTGAGCATCCCAGACACTAATCAAAGGCAGCTGCAACCAATCGGCACCCATGGTAACAGAAAACAAACTCACGGGTGCACAAAACGGGAACTGAGGGAGTCCAAAACCAACTAAACATGATCCGGGCAACGAATCATAACAGGAAATTCTTATACATTTATATTCACTGTTATGAGCGGGTCCTTTAAGGAGTTTGACAGCCTCGATTTAACTGAACTGTTTTGGGGGCCACGTTTCCAGAAAAAGCTAAGGACCCGGGTGTCAGGTTCAAACACTGATGACATCTATTAAACAAGACAAGAAGCAAGGAATTAAACAGAGACAGAATTCCATTTAGCTCAATTGAGGAGAAACGCGTCGACCTGTGCCCTTGCACAGTCTTCCACCACGCTCTGATGAAAGATTGTACGCCTCCTCTTTTATTTGGACTCGCCCTGATTACATGGCAACAGCTGTTTCTAAAGGGACGTGGGTCGTAAACAGCCATCGCCTTTGGTCACAAAACAGTTCAAAGAAAAGGTGTCTGGAGGGGGGTCAGGCCCTGCCTCCTCTCCGCTTTGTAGATCTCGGGTCAAGACAAAATCTTTCTGTGGATTACAATACATCAAAGAAACCGACACCTTCATGTCGCTTCCCACCCTACACGGTGGAGTTTTACAAGCCTTTTGATTGGTAAAATCAAAGACAGCTTTTGTCTGCTCGCCGGGAACTCATTGAAACACAAAATTTTGTGATCACTTAGATACAATTATTCTGACACCGGGGGCCGTACTTCTCCTTTCACTATTACTCTTATTTTGCATATTCCTGAAAACCAGCGTCCCCTACAGTGGACATTGGATTTCGGTCTATTTATTTATCGCTGTTTCTGCTTCTGCAAAAGGAACGTGCTGCAAAAATGAGTAGAATATATTTTATTTGAACACAGTTCAACACAAAGTTCCAAAAATAATGAATGCTAATGCTAATTCACAACTCATGTCCCCAGCTTGGCTTTTACAACGATATAACATAAACTTAATGCGCCGTAAAATCAATCAATATACCTAAATATTGCACGGTGAAATAAAATACAAATAAAATAAAATACAAAAAAACAAGGTGAGACCTTAAAAAACTATCACCAGGACCAAGTGAACTCTTAGGGGACGTGGGACCTATGTGGGTCTTTTTATTGCCTTTGAAGATGTCGTCATGCAACAGAATTGTCAGTTTCAAACACTGATGACATCTATTAAACAAGACAAGAAGCAAGGAATTAAACAGAGACAGAATTAAATTTGGCTCAATGAGGAGAAACGTCTGGACTGTACTCTTTGTACAGTTCCACCACACTCTGACGAAAGATTGTACGCCTCCTCTTTTATTTGGACTTTCCCTGATTACATGGCAACAGCTGTTTCTAAGGGAGGGGGGTCGTAAACAGCCATCACCTTTGATTAAAACAGTTCAAAGAAAAGGTTGCTTCCTCTCCGCTTTGTAGTTCTCGGGTCAAGACAAAATCTTTCTGTGGATTACAATACATGAAAGAAACGGAACACCTCCATGTTGCTTCCCATCCTACACAGTGGAGTTTTACAAGCCTTCTGCTTGGTAGGATCAAAGACAGCTTTTGTCCTCTCGCCGGGAACTCATGGCAACACAAGGTTTTGTGATAACTTAGATACAATTATTCTGACGAGAATGTTCATTTTACTATAGCCGGAAAGGAATTGATCTCAAAATTGGCCGGTTTTTTTTGCTAAGTCATGTTTTAGCAAGTTTAAACTCTACAATGCAAAGCCAATGCCATTTATCAACAACACCCAGTAAACAGTCTCCATGCCTAAGGGCTTGATTTTATACACCTGTGATTAGGACACCTGATTCTCATCATTTTGGATGGGTGGCAAAATACTTTTGGCAATATAGTGTATGTAATATTAATAATGTTGGTGAGTTGTGTGCACGTGGTCACAAAAATATTGTGCGTAAATGCACGGATATTGAGTTTTTGTTGACAAAACGATAACAAAAAACTTTTAAAATGAATATCGACGGCTAAATCTGAAGTTGATCTCGTGATGTAAGCGTTGAAATAAATAAAAATAACTTTAAAAGTCTTATATAACACTTTTACACTTTGCATCAGTCCATCTTAGATGAGCTCGGGCCCAGCGAAGCCGGCGGCATTTCTGGGTGTTGTTGATAAATGGCATTGGTTTTGCATTGGAGAGTTTTAACTTGCACTTACAGACGTAGCGACCAACTGTAGTTACCGACAGTGCTTTTCTGAAGTGTCCCTGAGCCCGTGTGGTGATATCCTTTACACATTGATGTCGCTTTTTGATGCAGTACCGCCTGAGGGATCGAAGGCCCAAGGCATTCAGTGTTGGTTTTCAGCCTTTCTCCAGATTCTCTGAACCTTTTGATGATATTACGGACCGTAGATGGTGAAATCCCTAAATTCCTTGCAATAGCTGGTTGAGAAATGTTGTCCTTAAACAAATTTGCTCACGCATTTGTTGACAAAGTGGTGACCCTCGCCCCGTCCTTGTTTTGGGAATGACCGTGCCTTTCACGGAAGCTGCTTTTACACCCAATCATGGCACCCACCTGTTCCCGATGAGCCTGTTCACCTGCGGGATGTTCCAAATAAGTGTTTGACGAGCATTCCTCAACATTCTTTGTCTTTTTTGCCACTCGTGCCAGCTTTTTTTGAAACACGTTGCAGGCATCAAATTCCAAATGAGCTAATATTTGCAAAAAAAAAAAAAAACACTTTCCAGTTTCAACATTAAAAATATCTTGTCTAGGGACGGTATAGCTCGGTTGGTAGAGGGTTCTAGGTTCGATTCCCGCTTTCGCCATTATAGTCACTGCCGTTGTGTCCTCGGGCAAGAGACTTTAAATGTAACTTAGATATTGGGTATCACTATGTAAAGCGCTTTGAGTCAAAAAAAAAATTACCTTGAAAATCATTTACCTTGAAAAAAAAATTTTACCTTGAAAAAAAAATGTTACCTTGAAAATCATTTTTTACCTTGAAAATCATTTTTAACCTTGAAAATAATTTTTTACCTTGAAAATAATTTTTTACCTTGAAAAAAAAATGTACCTTGAAAATCATTTTTAACCTTGAAAATAATTTTTTACCTTGAAAATAATTTTTTACCTTGAAAAAAAAATGTACCTTGAAAATAATTTTTAACCTTGAAAAAAAAATGTACCTTGAAAAATTTTTTTTACCTTAAAAATTTTTTTTACCTAGAAAATCATTTTTTACCTTGAAAATCATTTTTTACCGTGAACATTTTTTTTACCTAGAAAATCATTTTTTACCTTGAAAATAATTTTTTATCTTGAAAAAAAAAAATTTCCTTGAAACATTTTTTTTACCTTGAAAATCATGTTTTACCTTGAAAATCATTTTTTACCTTGAAAAAAAAATTTTACCTTAAAAAAAAATGTTTACCTTGAAAATCATTTTTTACCTTGAAAATCATTTTTAACCTTGAAAAAAATCATTTTTTACCTTGAAAAAAAATTTTTACCTTAAAAAATGTTTTTACCTTAAAAAAATTTTTTACCTAGAAAATCATTTTTTACTTTGAAAATCGTTTTTTACCTTGAAAAAATTTTTTACCTTGAAACATTTTTTTTACCTTCAAAATCATTTTTTACCTTCAAAATCATTTTTTTACTTGAAAAAAAAATTTACCTTTAAAAATTTTTTTTACTTTAAAAAAATTTTTTACCTTGAAAATAATTTTTTACCTTGAAAAAAAATGTTTACCTTGAAAATAATTTTTTACCTTGAAAAAAAATGTTTACCTTGAAAAAAGAATTTTACCTTGAAAATCATTTTTTACCTTGAAAAAAAAAATTTACCTTGAAAAATATTTTTACCTTGAAAATCCTTTTTTTCTTTGAAAATCATTTTTTACCTTGAAAATCATTTTTTACCTTGAAAATCATTTTTAACCTTGAAAAAAAAATTTTGCATTGAAAATTGTTTTTACCTTAAAAAAAATTTTTACCTAGAAAATCATTTTTTACTTTGAAAATCGTTTTTTACCTTGAAAATTTTTTTTACCTTGAAACATTTTTTTTACCTTCAAAATCATTTTTTACCTTCAAAATAATTTTTTTACTTGAAAAAAAAATTTACCTTTAAAAATTTTTTTTACTTTAAAAAAAATTTTTACCTTGAAAATAATTTTTTACCTTGAAAAAAAATGTTTACCTTGAAAATAATTTTTTACCTTGAAAAAAAATGTTTACCTTGAAAAAAGAATTTTACCTTGAAAATCATTTTTTACCTTGAAAAAAAAAATTTACCTTGAAAAATATTTTTACCTTGAAAATCCTTTTTTTCTTTGAAAATCATTTTTTACCTTGAAAATCATTTTTTACCTTGAAAAAAAAATTTTGCATTGAAAATTTTTTTTTACCTTGAAAATCATTTTTTACCTTGAAAATCATTTTTTACCTAGAAAATCATTTTTAACCTTGAAAAAATATTTTACCTTGAAACATTTTTTTACCTTAAAAATCATTTTTTACCTTGAAAATAATTTTTTTCTTTGAAAATCATTTTTTACCTTGAAAATCATTTTTTACCTTAAAAATCATTGTTAACCTTGAAAAAAAATTTTTACCTTGAACATTTTTTATACCTTAATTTTTTTTACCTTAAAAATCATTTTTTACCTTGAAACATTTTTTTTACCTTGAAAAAAATTTTACCTTGAAAAATGTGTTTTACCTTGAAAATAATTTTTTACCTTGAAAATCATTTTTTACCCTGAAAAAACAATTTTACCTTGAACAATTTTGAATATATATGAATATAATTTACTTCACTTGTCTTTGCAGTCTATTTAATTGAATATAGGTTGAAAAGGATTAACAAATCATTGTATTCTGTTTTTATTGACCATTTACACAACGTGCCAACTTCACTGGTTTTGGGGTTTGTAGTCTGTAGTCCGCTCAAAGGTGGGAAAATATTCCTCCCACACCGACATGAGTGAAGTTTTTCCACGCGATGAAGCCTACTTAAAAAGGACTAGCAGCACATATACCTTTTTTTTAAAAAAATTTTTTTATCCACGGCTGCTTTCAGGCTGGAGGCGTTCTGAGCGTGCAAGGGACCTTGGAGTCTAAACGGTTGTCGTACTTTCACCTTGTTAACAGAGTGCTGCAACAATCTATTTAGGTTTAATTACCCCGGGGATCCCGCTATCACTAAAATACGCCGGGCACCTTTTTTTTTGTTTCTCCTTCAGGTCACCCCCGCTTCTTCAACCAGTTGTCCTCAGGCCTGGACATCATCGGCCTTGCCGGGGAGTGGCTCACCTCCACCGCCAACACCAACATGTGAGTCACGCTGATGGCCTTTTTGACGCTGCATGCCATAACAGATCATGCGCTTTGTAGGCCACTTGTCAGTTAGTGTAAATGTTCCCTTTTTTTTTTTTTTTGTCCCCCCCTGTAGAGAATTGATAGAAGGTTGGCAGCCGCTGTGCTGCACCGTGCATCTCAGTGGTGCAGCCTGAGGGGTGGTTAGATTGCATATTGATCGCAGGTCACAGTTACATGGAGGCCCGGTCTGATAGAGGGCATGAACCACATCAACTTCACATTCTCACTCCATGGACAATGCATGCTCACATTTGTCAGAATGAAAAAATGCTTGCAGTTTTCTTTGAAAAAGTGGTAAAGTTGTAATACATTTTGAATTAAAATTACTGTATAAAAAAAAAAAAACACAGTGTCTTGTCAGAATGAAGAAATGCTTGCACTTTTCTGGTAAAATTATATTAAATTAAAATTAAAATTACTGTGTAAAAATTAAAAAAAATACACTGGTTTTCTGTGGCAAAAATATGAAGGGAAAATTGTGCGGATAGAGGGAATTATCTGGTTTTTGTTTTGTTTTGTTTTTTTTGTAAAAATATTCAAAAAAAGTCTCCCCAAAAAATATATATATATGTATTTATATATTTTTGGTCATAAAAATGATTGCTTATTTTTTTTTATTAAATATTTTACTGTTTTCTGTGGATACAGGGATTGAAAATCATTTTTATTTTTTTAAAACATTTTTAACCCAAAATATTAAAGGAAAATTGTGCGGATAGAGGGAATGAAAACTTTTTTTGTGTGTTTGTGTGTGTAAAAATATTTCATTTGTTCTCCTACAAAATATATATATATATATATATATATATATATATATATATATATATATATATATATATATATATATATATATATATATATATATATATATATATATATATATATGGTCATAAAAAATATTGCTTAATTTTTTAAAATAAATATTTTCCTTTTCCCCCTCAAAAATATACTGTTTTCTATGGCGAGACGGCTTTAAAAACATTTTTTTATTTTTTATTTTAATTTTTAACCAAAAATATTAAAGGAAAATTGTGCGGATAGAGAGAATGAACTTTTTCTTTTTTCTTTTTTGTTAAAAATATGTTTTCCTTTCTCCCCTAGGTGAAAAAAGTATTTTTGAAAAAAAAAAGTTTAACCACAAATATGAAAGGAAAATTGTGCAGATAGTAAAGAATGAACCTTTTTTTTTATTTTTATTTTTATTTTTTATTTTTTTAAGTATTTCATTTTTTTTCCTGCAAAAATATAAAATATTCCTGCGGTTAGAGGGGATGAACCACGTTAAATTAACATTCTCACATTACAGACATGCTCACCCCCACTTAAAATAAATGTGTGCTAGGGTCTTGTCAGAATGAAGAAATGCTTGCCCTTTTCTTTGAAAAAGTGGTAAAGTTGTAATACATTTTAAATTAAGATTACAATATAAAAAGAAACCCACTTAAACATCAATGCTAGGGTCTTGTCAGAATGAAGAAATGCTTTTCTGGTAAAATTATATTAAATTAAAATTAAAATGACTGTGTAAAAATAAAGAATATACTGGTTTTCGGTGGCTAGAGGGCTTGAAAAAAAAGTAGTTAAAAAATTTTTTTTAACCAAAAGTATGAAGGGAAAATTGTGCGGATAGAGGGAATTTGTATATATGTATGTATACATATGTATATATATATAAATGTTTTTTTGGTCATAAAAATTATTGCTTAATTTATTTTTTGTTAAATATTTTACTGTTTTCTGTGGCTAGAGGGCTTAAATTTTAGTTATTTATTTTTCTATTTTTCTTTTACCAAAAATATTCACGTAAAATTGTGCGGATAAAAGGAATGAACACTTTTTTGTGTGTGTGTCTGTGTAAAAATATAAAAATGTTTCCTCTAAAAAAAATAATTATATATATATATATATATATATATATATATATATATATATATATATATATATATATATATATATATATATATATATATTTTTTTTTTTTTTTTTTTTTTTTTTTTATCATAACAAATATTGCTTAATTTTTTTAAATAAATATTTTCCCTTTTCCCCCAAAAAATATACTGTTTTCTGTGGCTAGAGGGCTTTAAAACCATTTTTATTTGTTTTAAAAAAAAATTTACCAAAAATATTAAAGGAAAATTGTGCGGATAGAGGGAATCAACACTATTCTTTTTTTTTTTTTTTGTTAAAAATATGTTTTCCTTTCTCCCCCCAAAATATACTGTTTTTCTGTGGCTAGAGAGTTTGAAAAAAAATAGAATTTTTGAAAAAAAAATGTTTTACCACAAATATGTAAGGAAAATTGTGCGTTTTATTTATTTTTTATAATTTATTTTTTGTAAAAGTATTTCATTTTTTTTCCTGCAAAAATATAAAAACATTCTTGCGGATAGAGGGGATGAGCCACGTTAAATTCACATTCTCACATTACAGATATGCTCGCCCCCACTTAAAATAAATGTGTGCTAGGTTCTTGTCAGAATGAAGAAATGCTTGCACTTTTCTTTAAAAAAGTGTTAAAATTATAATACATTTTGAATTACATTTCCTGTATAAAACTCCCCACTTAAAAGATGTGTGCTAGTGTCTTGTCAGAATGAAGAAATGTTTGCACTTTTTTGGTAAAATTATATTCAATTTCAATTGAAATTACTGAATAAAAATTTAAAAAATATATATTTGATAATATATGGATTTTTGTGATTATATTTTTGGTCATAAAAACTATTGCTATTTTTTTAATTAAATGTTTTCCTTTTGCCCCCCAAAAATATACTGTTTTTTGGTGGCTAGAAGGCTTGAAAAAATTATATTAAAAAAAAATAAAAAAATGTCACCAAAAATATGAAGGGAAAATTGTGCAGATAGGAGGAATTATATTTTGTTGTTGTTGTTGTTTTGTTTTTTTGTAAAAATATTTAATTTTTTTTCTCCAAAAAAAATAAAAAATATCTATGTATATATTTTTGGTCATAAAAATGATTGCTTAATTTTTTTTTTACTTAAATATTTGACTGTTTTCTGTGGCTAGAGAGCTTGAAAAACATTTGTATTTTTTCAAAAAAAATTTTAACCAAAAATATTAAAGAAAAATTGTGCGGATAGAGGGAATGAACACTTTTTTCTTTTTTTTTCTGTAAAAATATTTTATTTCATCATAACAAAATATTGCTTAATTTTTTTTAAATAAATATTTTCCTTTTCCCCCGAAAAAATATACTGTTTTCTGTGGCAAGAGGGCTTTTTTTTATTTTATTTTTTTTAACCAAATATATTAAAGGAAAATTGTGCGGATAGAGGGAATGAACCACCATTACATGTTATGTAGACCACAAGGAAGTGTTTTACATTTAGAAATAATCATAATTATATGTTAATCATAATAATATGACTCCTTTAATGCGCCTTATATATGAAAAAAGATCGGAAATAGACCAGTGCGCTTTATAATCCGGTGCGCCCTATGGTCCGGAAAATACGGGTAAATAGCGGGGCTTTACTATAAATGGGCAAAAAAAAATCTGAATTAATTCTCACTTCAATTTATGTCAACTTGACTTTACTTACAGGAAAATCATTTGTAATTAAGTTGCTAAAATGCCAAGCAAATCCACTAGAGATCCGATAATCTGGACGGGTGTATTGATCACATGACAAGCGATTATTTATCACTGAGGATAATCGTGATACGGGCCAAAACGTTGACCGAAAATGGTCATGTGATGCCCAGCAAAGGCAGTATACAACGATGCAAATAGCGAATATGCAGCTGTCATTGGTTAAGGAATAAAATATCCAATCTAAACATCAAACATGGATATGATCAGCTGGAATCTCGACGCAATTGACAAAGTCTTTTCGACAAGGAAAAGAGGTTCGGGGGAGCCTGGCTGCCCTGATGGAACCATTGCTGCGGGGTACGTGAGAGATTCCTGGGATAAATGGAGAATCATGTACCTCTCAGTCCTTTCCATCGAGGACGTGGAAGACATCTATCTATTTGGAACCGTGATCGCGGGGCACCTGCTGATTTGGCTGGGCATTGCTCTGGTGTATCGTCAAATTCGGAAGACGATGGCAGCCACTCAAGGAGCCCAAAGGCTGTTCGTCGCAATGGACAGATTGGGCAGGGCTGTAGGATCACAGACTACCGGCGATTTCTGATCTGAATCGCAAGATGGATCACATCATGGAGAAGTTTTCTGAGAAGGAAAATTTAATTGAATTTGAGAAAAACCAGCATGGACAGCATTGACTGCTTGCGGAAAATAACATCCCAATCTACGATTTGACTCCCTGTTATCAGGCTGTTCTGAAAAATCCCCCGAGGACACCTCAACCATGGACGCTTTTGACCTCCCTTTCTCTCAACAACACCTGGTGTCGAACTCTGCAGATCGGCCCCAGTCCACAAACACATTTCAACATCACACCCAAGATAATTGGGCATACATGCACGCACCTCCCAGTTCTTATGTGTCTTGTGCATGTTAAGAATTGACAATAAATCATATTGAATCTTGAAATATCAAGGTAGGGACAATCAAGCACTCCATTTATTCCATTTCTCAACTCTTCCCCCCCTTTCCCAATATCACCTTATTCCCACCTTTTTTAAGGCGCGCCGTAAAAATGGCTGCTCCATTGGCGGTCTCGTCTTGTCTCTCTGTAACGTATGTCTGCTCTTAGTGGGACTGTGCGGAAAATGTACTTTTCAGTTCTTATGTGTCTTGTGCATGTTAAGAATTGACAATAAATCGTCTTAAATCTTAAGGTAGGGACAATCAAGCACTCCATTTATCCCATTTCTCAACTCTTCCCCCCTTTCCCAATATCACCTTTTTCCCTCCTTTTTTAAGGAGCGCCGTAAAAATGGCTGTACCATCGGCGGTCTCGTCTTGTCTCCCTGTAACGTATGTCTGCTCTTAGTGGGACTGTGCGGAAAATGTACTTTTCAGTTCTTATGTGTCTTGTGCATGTTAAGAATTGACAATAAATCATCTTGAATCTTGAAATATCAAGGTAGGGACAATCAAGCACTCCATTTATTCCATTTCTCAACTCTTCCCCCCCTTTCCCAATATCACCTTATTCCCACCTTTTTTAAGGAGCGCCGTAAAAATGGCTGCTCCATCGGCGGTCTCGTCTTGTCTCCCTGTAACGTATGTCTGCTCTTAGTGGGACTGTGCGGAAAATGTACTTTTCAGTTCTTGTGCATGTTAAGAATTGACAATAAATCATCTTGAATCTTGAAATATCAAGGTAGGGACAATCAAGCACTCCATTTATTCCATTTCTCAACTCTTCCCCTATTTCCCAATATCACCTTTTTCCCTCATTTTTTAAGGAGCGCCGTAAAAATGGCTGCTCCATTGGCGGTCTCGTCTTGTCTCCTTGTAACGTATGTCTGCTCTTAGTGGGACTGTGCGGAAAATGTACTTTTCAGTTCTTATGTGTCTTGTGCATGTTAAAAATTGACAATAAATCATCTTGAATCTTGAAATATCAAGGTAGAGACAATCAAGCACTCCATTTATCCCATTTCTCAACTCTTCCCCCCTTTCCCAATACCACCTTTTTCCCTCCTTTTTTAAGGAGCGCCGTAAAAATGGCTGCATCATCGGCGGTCTCGTCTTAACTCCCCGTAATGTATGTCTGCTCTTAGTGGGACTGTGCGGAAAATTTACTTTTCAGTTCTTATGTGTCTTGTGCATGTTAAGAATTGACAGTAAATCATCTTGAATCTTGAAATATCAATGTAGGGACAATCAAGCACTCCATTTATCCCATTTCTCAACTCTTCCCCCTTTCCCAATATCACCTTTTTCCCTCCTTTTTTAAGGAGCGCCGTAAAAATGGCTGCGTCATCGGCGGTCTCGTCTTGTCTCCCTGTAACGTATGTCTGCTCTTAGTGGGACTGTGCGGAAAATGTACTTCTCAGTTCTTGTGCATTTTAAGAATTGACAATAAATCATCTTGAATCTTGAAATATCAAGGTAGGGACAATCAAGCACTCCATTTATTCCATTTCTCAACTCTTCCCCCCTTTCCCAATATCACCTTTTTCCCACCTTTTTTAAGGAGCGCCGTAAAAATGGCTGCTCCATTGGCGGTCTCGTCTTGTCTCCCTGTAACGTATGTCTGCTCTTAGTGGGACTGTGCGGAAAATGTACTTTTCAGTTCTTATGTGTCTTGTGCATGTTAAGAATTGACAATAAATCATCTTGAATCTTGAAATATCAAGGTAGGGACAATCAAGCACTTCATTTATTCCATTTCTCAACTCTTCCCCCCCTTTCCCAATATCACCTTATTCCCACCTTTTTTAAGGCGCGCCGTAAAAATGGCTGCTCCATTGGCGGTCTCGTCTTGTCTCCCTGTAACGTATGTCTGCTCTTAGTGGGACTGTGCGGAAAATGTACTTTTCAGTTCTTATGTGTCTTGTGCATGTTAAGAATTGACAATAAATCGTCTTAAATCTTAAGGTAGGGACAATCAAGCACTCCATTTATCCCATTTCTCAACTCTTCCCCCCTTTCCCAATATCACCTTTTTCCCTCCTTTTTTAAGGAGCGCCGTAAAAATGGCTGCACCATCGGCGGTCTCGTCTTGTCTCCCTGTAACGTATGTCTGCTCTTAGTGGGACTGTGCGGAAAATGTACTTTTCAGTTCTTATGTGTCTTGTGCATGTTAAGAATTGACAATAAATCATCTTGAATCTTGAAATATCAAGGTAGGGACAATCAAGCACTCCATTTATTCCATTTCTCAACTCTTCCCCCCCTTTCCCAATATCACCTTATTCCCACCTTTTTTAAGGAGCGCCGTAAAAATGGCTGCTCCATCGGCGGTCTCGTCTTGTCTCCCTGTAACGTATGTCTGCTCTTAGTGGGACTGTGCGGAAAATGTACTTTTCAGTTCTTGTGCATGTTAAGAATTGACAATAAATCATCTTGAATCTTGAAATATCAAGGTAGGGACAATCAAGCACTCCATTTATTCCATTTCTCAACTCTTCCCCTATTTCCCAATATCACCTTTTTCCCTCCTTTTTTAGGGAGCGCCGTAAAAATGGCTGCTCCATCGGCGGTCTCGTCTTGTCTCCCTGTAACGTATGTCTGCTCTTAGTGGGACTGTGCGGAAAATGTACTTTTCAGTTCTTATGTGTCTTGTGCATGTTAAGAATTGACAATAAATCATCTTGAATCTTGAAATATCAAGGTAGGGACAATCAAGCACTCCATTTATTCCATTTCTCAACTCTTCCCCCCCTTTCCCAATATCACCTTATTCCCACCTTTTTTAAGGAGCGCCGTAAAAATGGCTGCTCCATCGGCGGTCTCGTCTTGTCTCCCTGTAACGTATGTCTGCTCTTAGTGGGACTGTGCGGAAAATGTACTTTTCAGTTCTTGTGCATGTTAAGAATTGACAATAAATCATCTTGAATCTTGAAATATCAAGGTAGGGACAATCAAGCACTCCATTTATTCCATTTCTCAACTCTTCCCCTATTTCCCAATATCACCTTTTTCCCTCCTTTTTTAGGGAGCGCCGTAAAAATGGCTGCTCCATCGGCGGTCTCGTCTTGTCTCCCTGTAACGTATGTCTGCTCTTAGTGGGACTGTGCGGAAAATGTACTTTTCAGTTCTTATGTGTCTTGTGCATGTTAAGAATTGACAATAAATCATCTTGAATCTTGAAATATCAAGGTAGGGACAATCAAGCACTCCATTTATCCCATTTCTCAACTCATTAAGTCATGATATCATCCGCCTCGTCCCCCTGGTTCTGGCTGTCCCAGATACGGCGGTAAGGGTTTCCGCTCCATTGACTGCATGCTCATTGTGAGCTGGTCTTGGCAGATAGGCCAGCTGGGGCCCCCCACCCTGTCACACAATGTCCTGAGGCGTCACACTGTGGAAAGTGTACCTACCCTCCCTCGCCCCGCCGTGGATGCTTGGGGTGGGCGTGATGATGCGGGTCACGGGGTTAGTCATATAAAAGACATTCAAAGAGACTCTCTCAGACACACACACGAGTGCCCTTGATGACGGTAATAAGGGCATTTAGAGGCTGTCCCTTGAGACGGGCAGGTGACTGAGGGGTAATTTTCACCCCTCAAAAGACCAATGATTGGCTCTGATTGTGATAATCATCACCATTACCGCCATTACAGCCTAAAATGGCTCACAGGGAGAATTTTAAAGAGGTCTGGGAATATAAAATGCATTCTTTTTATCATCCCCAACCTCTCTTGGTTGTTTTCCTTCCCGATATTTTAAGACTAGCGCCCTGCCCTTTCCGTCCTTGTCTCCCCTCGCCGTCTTTATCTGGCCCCTTGCACACAAGCCACAAAACCCGAAAGGGGTTCGGCGTAATTGCAGACAAGATGTTTCTCCAACGGTAATGGCGGTGCTCTAAGTGGCCTCATTACGAGGAAGGATCGTGCGGTGCGTGTGTGTGTGTGTGTGACACATTTAACCTACTTTCACTTTCACTTCCTTTGTCACGTCTATCTCTTTCTTTCCTCAAAACACCAAAAAAAATGGCGTATTAATCACTTTTCTGTATGTTATAGTCAACACGCATAGGGATGGTGTTTGATAAGAAAGAGTTCGAGGCCATTATCGAATCCTCTTATCGAACCGATTCCTTATCGATTCTCTTGTCGATTCCAGATAGGTTGTTGTATATGGAAAAAAACCACAATATTTGGTTTAACAAAAGCTCACTTTTATTTTATAAGAATAAAATAAAATAAATAAATAAATATTGACTGTTACCCCCCTAAAAAAATAAAAATATAAAATATTGACTGTTGTTACCCAAAGTATATTAAGTGGGATTTTTCAGAAAAACAAATATATACAGTAACACAAAAACAACCTGTCTCTGTGATCACTATAGGTGTATAAATAATAATATAGTGTTGAATAAAATCAGTCCCTTGGGCACAAAACTGAAAATAATACAGCTCTCCAAAAAGTGCACTTCTGCTGCTATTGGAACATAGTAACTACACATACTATGACACTAAGAACACCACAGTGATCAATCAACAATTCTTCTTCCTTTACATGAGAGCGAAGCCTGGCAATAATTGCATATTGCCTGTTCTGTTATTTTGGAGGAAAACAAATTAAATATTTTTACACACACACACACACACAAAAAAAAGTGTTCATTCCCTCTATCCGCACAATTTTCCTTTAATATTTTTGGTGAAAATAAAATAAAATAAAATAAAAATGTTTTTCAATCCCTGTAGCCACAGAAAACAGTAAAATATTTAGTTTAAAAAAATTAAGCAATCATTTTTATGACCAAAAATATATATATACATTTTTTTTGGGGGGGGGGGGGTGAAATATTTTTACAAAGAAACAAAACAAAACAAAAACAGATAATTCCATCCAATTTTCCTTTCTTATTTTTGGTAAAAAATTGAAAAAAAAAAAGACTTTTTTTTTCAAGCCCTCTAGCCACCGAAAACCAGTATATTCTTTATTTTTACACAGTCATTTTAATTTTAATTTAATATAATTTTACCAGAAAAGTTCAAGCATTTCTTCTTTCTGACAAGACCCTAGCATCGATGTGGGGTTTTTTTTTAATACTGTAATCTTAATTTAAAATGTATTACAACTTTACCACTTTTTCAAAGAAAAGGGCAAGCATTTCGTCATTCTGACAAGACACTAGCACACATTTATTTTAAGTGGGGGTGAGCATGTCTGTAATGTGAGAATGTGAATTTAACGTGGTTCATCCGCTCTATCCGCAGGAATGTTTTTATATTTTTGCAGGGGAAAAAATGAAATACTTAAAAAAAAAAATTAAAAAAAAGGTTAATTCTTCTCTATCCACACAATTTTCCTTTCATATTTGTGGTTAAACATTTTTTTAAAAAAATACTTTTTTCACCTAGCCATAGAAAAACAGTATATTTTAATATGTAAATATTAGCTTCACACAAATATACAGTACTATCATCAAACAAATACTTCTGAGTGTTGAAACTATTTCGATGGTGGAAATACACGACTGGCAGCTATTTTAAGTCCTCAAAACATCCATTGAAACAGTGCACAAAAATTATTTTTCAATAGACGTCTTACTATCAAATTGAAACACTTTCCACCTTAATATTGAGTTATACAAACAAGTTAAAAAGTTTACTTACAGACTTATATTTTCCAAGGCTTGTAGGACCTAACACAACTTGTCTACTTCTCAATTGTCTCATGAACTGAACTGACTCGCCAACCCGGAAGTGCCCAAACTAATGACGCGTAGTATTTTCATATCGCCACAAGGTGTCAGTAAGAGTCTACAATGAAATGGGCATAACATTGTGTCCCACAGGGCATTTCCTGTGGGAAGGGATTCGTTCTCAGGGATTCGAATAAAGAACCAACTATTTTTCTTTACTATAGTGGTCTCGATAACGGATAAAGGGATTCGAGTCCGAGGACTCGGTTCTTTTCTTATCGAACAACCGGGAAAACCGGTTTCGAGCATCATCCCTAAACACGCACACACTGCAAAAAGTCAGTGTTCAAAAACAAGAAAAAACATTTGAAAAATTAGGGGTATTTTATTTGAACTAAGCAAAATTATCTGCCAATAGAACAAGAAAATTTGGCTTGTCAAGACTTTCCAAAACAAGTAAAATTAGTTAACTTCAATGAACCCAAAAATACCTTAAAATAAGTATATTCTCACTAATAAAAAGTGCACTTTTCTTGGTAGAGAAAAAAATATGAGACCTTTTTGCTCAATATGTTGAAAAATATTCTTAAATTAAGTAAATGCTAGTGCCATTATCTTGACATAATGATATGCGCTCGGCATCATGATTTTTTTTTTCATGCTTGAAGTAAAAAATGATTATTTTAAAAAAGAAGTTTTATACTTGTGAGTGTGGATGACACAGCTTTGCAACAGTTGATGTTCTAGTTTTAAGCATGTTTTACTCAATATAGGTCATCAAATCTCAGCTACAAGCTGTAATATCTTACTGAGATCATTTAGGACCAAAACCTTTAAAACAAGTAAAACACTCTAACATAAAATCTGCTTAGTGAGAAGGGATATGGGGAAAAAAAAAATGTTTTAATTCTTTTTTATAACTTTATAAAAAGTTTCTCGTGCGCACAAGATAGTTTCTCGTGCACACGAGATACATGTCTAAAAAAATAATAATATTAATAAAATTGTTTTAATTTTTTTTTATAACTTTATACAAAGTTTCTCATGCACACGAGATACATGTCTAAAAAAAAAAAAAATAATAAAAAAATGTTTTATTTTTTTTATAACTTTATAAAAAGTTTCTCGTGCGCACAAGATAGTTTCTCGTGCACACGAGATACATGTCTAAAAAAATAATAATATTAATAAAATTGTTTTAATTTTTTTTATAACTTTATAAAAAGTTTCTCGTGCGCACAAGATAGTTTCTCGTGCACACGAGATACATGTCTAAAAATAATAATATTAATAAAATAGTTTTAATTTTTTTTTATAACTTTATAAAAAGTTTCTCGTGCACACGAGATACATGTCTAAAAAATAATAATATTAATAAAATTGTTTTAATTTTTTTTATAACTTTATAAAAAGTTTCTCGTGCACACGAGATACATGTCTAAAAAATAATAATTTTAATAAAAAAAAATTTTTTTTTTAATAACTTTATAAAAAGTGTCTCGTGCGCACAAGATAGATTCTCGTGCACACGAGATACATGTCTTAAAAAAAAATAAAAAAATAAAAAATAAAAAATTTCCCCCATGTCCCTGTAGGGGCTCCGTACTTTAGGGGCTCCGTAGAATTATCTTATCAGACAGAAAATAAGCAAATATCACCCTTATTTGAAATATTTCATCTTACTTAGATTTCAGTTTTTGCAGTGCACACACAGAGTCTTATCTCTCCCAAACACACAAAAACGCCATGTCGGTCCCCGGATTGACAGATAGCCATCACAGCTTTGTGTGTGTGTGTGTGTGTAACACATTTAACCTACTTTCACTTTCACTTCCTCTGTGACTTCTATCTCTTTCTTTCCTGAAAACACCAAAAAAAAATGGCGCTTTAATCAGTTTTCTGTATGGTATAGTCAACACACACACATAGTCTTACCTCTCCCAAACACACAAAAACGCCATGTCGGTCCCCGGATTGACAGATAACCATCACAGCTTTGTGTGTGTGTGTGTGTGTGTGTGTGTGTGTGACACATTTAACCTACTTTCACTTTCTCCTCTGTGACTTCTATCTCTTTCTTTCCTCAAAACACCAAAAAAATGGCGCTTTAATCAGTTTTCTATATGTTATAGTCAACACACACACACACAAATAGTCTTATCTCTCCAAACACACAAAAACGCCATGTCGGTCCCCGGATTGACAGATAGCCATCACAGCTTTGTGTGCTTTAATTAAACCACGGAGGCATTTGAATATGAATGTTTGCTGCATATCAGACACTTTAATTAGCTTAGTCGATTTAGGCTCTGCCGGTGAAATGATAGATAGGCTGGCATACCAAACTGTCTCCTCTGCTTTTATGTCAACGCGATTGTCGAGGCCTCGGATGTTGCGGTGATGCGCTGACGCCAGCGTTTTGTTTTTTTAAACCTGATTGACAGGTTCACCTACGAGATCGCGCCAGTGTTTGTTCTGATGGAGCAGCTGACCCTGAAGAAGATGAGAGAGATGATCGGCTGGTCCGGCGGAGAGGGAGACGGCCTTTTCTCACCAGGTTAGCCCAGAAATATACATTGCACCAAAAATATGAAGGGAAAATTGTGCGGTTAAAGAGAATTTACTTTTATTTTTTATTTGTTATTTTTTTGTAAAAATATTTAATTTTTTTCCTCCAAATAAATAATTTTTTTATTTTTTTTTGTAATGTTTTACTTTAATTATTGCTTAATTTTTTTTAATTAAATATTTTAATTTTTCCCCAAAAAATATACTGTTTTCTGTGGCTAGAGAGCTTTAAAAAAAAACTAAAACATTTTTTTACCAAAAATATGGACGGAAAATTTTGCAGCTAAAGGGAATTATCACTTTTTTTTTTCTTTTTTTTTTCTAAAATTTTTTTTTTTTTTTCTCCAAATAAATATATATATATATATATATATATATATATATATATATATATATATATATATATATATATATATATATATAATTTTTTTTTTTTTTTTTTTTTTTTTTTTTTAATTATTGCTTAATTTTTTTAATTAAATATTTTCATTTTTCCCCAAAAATATATACTGTTTTCTGTGGCTAGAGGGCTTAAAAAAATGTATTTATTTTTTTTACCAAAAATATGAACGGAAAATTGCGCGGCTAAAGGGAATTATCTTTTTTTTTTTCTTTTTTTTTTGTAAAAATATATACCAATACCGGTATTTCGTACAACCCTACAAGGTCCATTGTAATATTAAAGACATATTTCACTGTGGTCTGATATAAAGGGTGGACAATTGATGACTTAAAGGGGAAGTGCACTTTTTTTGGCTTTTTGCTGATGGATGGTTTTTTGTTTTTTTTTGCATTCTATATATTCAATAAATGCGATCAAAAGTCCGCTTACAATAGAGCCCATGAGAGCCACACAATTCCGCATACAAAGCCCTTAAAAAACATCTCCATTGAGGTTTTATATACATGATGTAAGTATATGTCAGGTTCAAACACTGATGCCATCTATTAAACAAGACAGTAAGCAAAGAATTAAAACAGAGACAGAATTAAATTTGGCTCAATTGAGGAGAAAACATCTGGGCTGTACTCTTGTACAGTCTCCAGCACGCTCTGGCGAAAGATTGTACGCCATGTCTTTTATTTGGACTTTCCCCAGATTACATGGCAACAGCTATTTCTAAGGGAGGGGGGTCGTAAACAGCCATCGCCTTTGATTACAGAACAGTTCAAAGAAGAGGTCGCCTTGAGGGGAGTCTGGTCATGCTTCCTCTCCGCTTTGTAGTTCTCGGGTCAAGACAATATCTTTTTGTTGATTACAATACATGAAAGAAGCAGAACACCTTCATGTTGCTTCCCATCCTACACAGTGGAGTTTTACAAGCCTTCTGCTTGGTAGGATCAAAGACAGCTTTTGTCTGCTCGCCGGGAACTCATTGAAACACAAAGTTTTGTGATAGCTTAGATACAATTATTCGGACAGTATATATGTAATGTAGTTGTCTATTTCCTTAGTTGTTGATTTAGTTCTGTGTCTGTGTCTGTGTCTTGTATGTTCACTATTTTATTTAAGGACAAACTTGCAATAATAAACATATGTTTAATGTACCCTAAGATTTTTTGCTAAAATAAAGCCAATAATGGATTTTTTTTGTGATCCCCTTTGTTTACAAAAGTATTGAAAAGTATCAAAATAATTTTGGTACCAGTACCAAAAGATTGGTATCGGGACAACACTAGTCCTTTCTGGTGACCAATACTACTGTAGTACTTGTTTAGTACGGAGCCCCTAAAGGGACATGGGGGATTTTTATTTTTTTTTTATAACATTTTTATTTTATTTTTTTTATTTTTTTTTAAAATATGTATCTCGTGCGCACGAGATAGTTTCTCGTGCGCACGAGATACATATAAAAAAATAAATAAAATAAAAATAAAAAATTATTAAAAAATAAAATTCCCCCACGTCCCTTTCAGGGGCTCCGTAGTTTAGCCTTTCTTATGCTTAATTTTTTTTAATTTAGGACCAAAACATTTACAAATATGCGTAAAAAAAATTGTCCAGTGCGATTTTTTGACAAAAAAAATCCGCTTTTGTTTTGGAAAAAGTGTTTTTTTTTCCAAATAAATCATTGTGCTCCTAACACTCATTCACATAAATTATTTGTTTACTTATTTTATTGTGATTACTTATGGAGTATATTGTGAATAAATTGAGAACAGGAAGTGAACAAAAGTTTTAGCAACTGTTATGTAAAAGAAAAGGGGTAGGATTAAATAAGCTCTGCTTCTTCCTACTCCTTTCCGAACATGTTGAAAAGACAAACTGGATTGTGATGTATCATGTTGTATACTTGCATGTTCGAAATAAACTCAAACTCAACTCAACTCAACAATTTAATGTCAGTTCCTATTTTAAACATGTCTTCTCTGCCCAACAGGGGGCGCCATTTCCAACATGTACAGTGTGATGATCGCACGTTACAAGTACTTCCCGGAGGTCAAAACCAAGGGCATGTCGGCGGCTCCTCGCCTGGTTCTCTTCACGTCTGAACATGTATGTTCCACGAGACGTAACAAAACATCTCATTACAGAGTTGATAGTTATAATTTAACCCTTTTAATGGACTGATTGCGTACTGTACGAGTGCTTCTGTCAGTGATGGGTTTTTTCCCCCCTCTGCTCCCTACAGAGCCACTACTCCATAAAGAAGGCCGGGGCTGCCCTGGGTTTTGGCACTGAGAACGTGATTCTGTTGAGCACGGACGAAAGGTCCTTTAATGCATACGTTCATGATAAATGCAGTAAAACGTATACTTGTGTACTCCTCAAACAATACGACCATGTTGTATTTTTTTCAGGGGGAGGGTCATTCCCGCCGATCTGGAGGCCAAGATTATTGACGCCAAACAGAAGGTAAGGCCTTTATTTCACTTTTTTGTAAAGAACATAATGTCATGGCATTTCTAACAACTCTTATTTTTTTTTGTGATAGAGTGATTGGAGCACATACTTGTTGGTCACAAAAAAACATTCATGAAGTTTGCTTCTTTTATGAATTTGTGAGCAAATCTGTTGGGTCAAAAGTATATATACAGCAATGTTAATATTTGGCAAGTTTCACTGCAATAAGGCGCTTTTGGTAGCCATCCACAAGCTTCTGCTTGAATTTTTGACCACCAAAATTGGTGCAGTTCAGCTAAATGTGTTGGTTTTCTGACATGGACTTGTTTCTTCAGCATTGTCCACATGTTTAAATCAGGACTTTGGGAAGGCCATTCTAAAACCTTCATTCTAGCCTGATTCCTTTACCACTTTTGACCTGTGTTTGGGGTCATTGTCCTGTTGGAACACCCAACTATGCCCAAGACCCAACCTCCGGGCTGATGATTTTAGCTTGTCCTGAAGAATTTTTTCATTGTCCCATTTACTCTCTGTAAAGCAGCAGTTCCATTGGCAGCAAAACAGGCCCAGGGCATAATACTACCACCAACATGCTTGATGGTAGGGATGGTGTTCCTGGGATTAAAGGCCTCACCTTTTCTCCTCCAAACATATTGCTGGGTATTGTGGCCAAACAGCTCAGTTTTTGTTTCATCTGACATCACATGGACAAAGATAAGACCTTCTGGAGAAAAGTTCTGTGGTCGGACGAAACAAAAATAAAATAATGATAAATTCATAAAAGAACCAAAACTTTGTGAATGTTTTTTGTGACCAACAAGTATGTGCTCCAATCACTCTTATCACAAAAAAATAAGAGTTGTAGAAATTACTGGAAGTTCAAGACAGCCATGACATTATGTTCTTTACAAGTGTATGTAAACTTTTGACGACGACTGCATATATATATTTTTTTTTTCATTATTGTTGATTTTATATTTTATAAAAAATATAATATAATATACCAGAATCAGTATATATTATATACTGTATATATAATATGTAAATACTACATATGTTATATTTTATTATTTAATTTTTATTCTACTTTATACCTTTTGTTTTCGCCCTCTTTTTGTGCCCTTGTGTGCATTATCCTTTCCATCCTTTGTAACTTTCCCTTGTGGATCATTAACGTTTGTCTAAGTCTAAGTCTAAGTGTAAGGTACTAAATATTTATTGGTTTTGGTAAAAAAATATACATATATATATATATATATATATATATATATATATATATATATATATATATATATATATATATATATATATATATTGCAACATTTAAAAATGAGCTAATTAAGATAACTGCTGTCCAGTTGTTATATTTTATTTGTTATATTGCATCAGACCCACAAACGCCGGCTGAGTAACAACAATATGAACATTACCATACTTGCCAACCCTCCCGAATTTTCCGGGAGACTCCCGAAATTCAGCGCCTTTCCCGAAAACCTCCCGGGACAAATATTCTCCCGAAAATCTCCCGATTTTCAGCCGGAGCTGGAGGGGGCGTGGCCTCCAGCTACGGCTGAAAATCGGGAGAATTAAAAAAAAAAGGCTGTCCTCACTCAGGTCCGCATGGAGCTGGAGGGGGCGTGGCCTCCATCTCCATGCGGACCTGAGTGAGGACAGCCTTTTTTTTTTATGACAGGAGGACAACAGGGTGACAACAACTAAATCATCCAGACTAGAGATAAATTGTATTATTATGTTTATCCTACCTAAAAATAAATATATTTATTAATTAAAAATAAATAAATAAATAAATTTTTACTATGTTTTGCTAAAAACATCAAAATTAGTTGTATTTTTATTTGTATTTTTTCTGACTCCTTATTACATCCAGCCATAGAATTATACATTAATTTAAACATATATGAAATAATTAATTTTAAATGATCATAATAATTCATTTAAAATGACCATATTTAATTATTAAAATAATTGCTTGTTTATCAACAACTTTAGCATTTTATTCTTTACATTTTGAAGCTCTCAGAAGCCAAGTAATGTTATATTCCTTAATATTTATTTATGCAAGTTTGAAGTATCAATTATCTAAACACAGTTTTGTTGGCATATTTTCAGGATATATATATATATATATATATATATATATATATATATAAATAAATCGGAGGTCTCAAGGTTGGCAAGTATGAACATTACACAAGTGTTAAGTCGGAGCTTTGTGGAAATGGAAAATTGCAACATTGCGTAGAGGTGGTATGGTCTCAGTCTGCAACCCTGCAACCGTAATATGCCACCGTTGGGTTTTACGTGAATCAGTGCCAAAAAAAATCACAGATTTGTATAATATTTGTTTGTTCATCAGGGTTACGTGCCGATGTTCGTCAACGCCACGGCCGGCTCCACCGTCTACGGAGCCTTTGACCCCATCAATGAGATCGCTGACATCTGCGAGAAGTACAACCTGTGGCTGCACGTGGATGTGAGCAGGAATACTTTGAATCGGACTGTTTTTTTTACCCTGGTTCTTGCCTTCCGGTAACCACGGCGTCTCGTCTCCTATAGGGAGCGTGGGGCGGCGGGCTGCTGATGTCCAGGAAGCACCGCCACAAGCTCAGCGGAATCGAGAGGTACGTTCCTTGAAATGTGTGGACCGATTTGCTTCCGATTCTTGGGGTGATAATTCCATTGAGAATCGATTTCTCGCCATAAAAATTAATTTTTCAAAACAGGTTACAGCAGGGGTGTCCAAACTTTTTTCACCAGGGGCCACATGCTCGGGCCATTTTGATACTTTGTAAAAAAAAATGTAAAAATAAAATGTAAAAAGCAGGCATTATATACAAAACCCGAAACCAGTGAAGTTGGCACGTTGTGTAATTCGTAAATTTGTTAATTTTTTTCAACTTATATTCAATTGAATAGACTGCAAAGACAAGATATTTAATGTTCCAACTGAGAAACTTTTTTTTTTTTTTTTTAGAATTTAATGGCAGCAACACATTGCAAAAAAAGTTGTCACAGGTGCATGTTCACCACTGTGTTACATGGCCTTTCCTTTTAACAACACTCAGTAAACGTTTGGGAACTGAGAAGACCAATTTTTTGAAGCTTTTCAGGCAGAATTATTTCTCATTCTTGCTTGATGTACAGCTTAAGTTGTTCAACAGTCTCCGTTGTGGTATTTTAGGCTTCACACATTTTCAATGGGAGACAGGTCTGGACTACAGGCAGGCCAGTCTCATACACGCACTCTTTTACTACGATGGCTTGGCATCGTTTTGCTGAAATAAGCAGGGGCGTCCATGATAACGTTGCTTGGATGGCAACATATGTTGCTCCAAAACCTGTATGTACCTTTCAGCATTAATGGTGCCTTCACAGATGTGTAAGTTAACCATGTCTTGGGCACTAATACACCCCCATACCATCACAGATGCTGGCTTTTGAATTTTGCGCCTATAACAATCCAGATGGTTCTTTTCCTCTTTGTTCCGGAGGCCACGACGTCCACAGTTTCCAAAAATAATTAGAAATGTGGACTCGTTAGACCACAGAACACTTTTCCACTTTGCATCGGTCCATGTTACAAACCCCGTTTCCATATGAGTTGGGAAATTGTGTTAGATGTAAATATAAACGGAATACAATGATTTGCAAATCCTTTTCAACCCATATTCAATTGAATGCACTACAAAGACAACATATTTGATGTTCAAACTCATAAACTTTTTTTTTTTTTGCAAATAACAATTAACTTAGAATTTCATGGCTGCAATACGTGCCAAAGTAGTTGGGAAAGGGCATGTTCACCACTGTGTTACATGGCCTTTCATTTTAACAACACTCAGTAAACGTTTGGGAACTGAGGAGACACATTTTTGAAGCTTTTCAGGCGGAATTCTTTCCCATTCTTGCTTGATGTACAGCTTAAGTTGTTCAACAGTCCGGGGGTCTCCGTTGTGGTATTTTAGGCTTCATAATGCGCCACACATTTTCAATGGGAGACAGGTCTGGACTACAGGCAGGCCGGTCTAGTACCCGCACTCTTTTACTACAATGGCTTGGCATCGTTTTGCTGAAATAAGCAGGGGCGTCCATGATAACGTTGCTTGGATGGCAACATATGTTGCGCCAAAAGCTGTATGTACCTTTCAGCATTAATGGCGCCTTCACAGATGTGTAAGTTACCCATGTCTTGGGCACTAATACACCCCCATACCATCACAGATGCTGGCTTTTCAACTTTGCGCCTAAAACAGTCCGGATAGTTCTTTTCCTTTTTGGTCCGGAAGCCACGACATCCGCAGTTTCCAAAAACAATTTTAAATGTGGACTCGTCAGACCACAGAACACTTTTCCACTTTGCATCGGTCCATGTTACAAACCCCGTTTCCATATGAGTTGGGAAATTGTGTTAGATGTAAATATAAACGGAATACAATGATTTGCAAATCCATTTCAACCCATATTCAATTGAATGCACTACAAAGACAACATATTTGATGTTCAAACTCATAAACTTTGTTTATTTTTTGCAAATAATAATTAACTTAGAATTTCATGGCTGCAACACGTGCCAAAGTAGTTGGGAAAGGATATGTTTCATGGCCTTTCCTTTTAACAACACTCAGTCAACGTTTGGGAATTGAGGAGACACATTTTTGAAGCTTCTTAGGTGGAATTCTTTCCCATTCTTGCTTGATGTACAGCTTAAGTTGTTCAACAGTCCGGGGGTCTCCGTTGTGGTATTTTAGGCTTCATAATGCGCCACACATTATCAATGGGAGACAGGTCTGGACTACAGGCAGGCCGGTCTAGTACCCGCACTCTTTTACTACGATGGCTTGGCATCGTTTTGCTGAAATAAGCAGGGGCGTCCATGATAATGTTGCTTGGATGGAAATATATGTTGCGCCAAAACCTGTATGTACCTTTCAGCATTAATGGTGCCTTCACAGATGTGTAAGTTACCCATGCCTTTGGCACTAATACACCCCCATCCACAGATGCTGGTTTTTGAACTTTGCGCCTAAAACAGTCCAGATGGTTCTTTTCCTTTTAGGTCCGGAGGCCACGACGTCCACAGTTTCCAAAAATGTGGACTCGTTAGACCACAGAACACTTTTCCACTTTGCATCAGTCCATGTTAGATGAGCTCAGGCCCAAAGAAGCCCGGCGGCGTTTCTGGGTGTTGTTGATAAATGGCTTTGGCTTTACATTGTAAAGTTTTAACTTGCACTTACAAATGTAGTATTTTTCCCCAAAAAGGCCGTAAAACGTAAAAACAAACATACAAATAAAAATAAATAAAAATTCTCAATAAATAGAAGTGAAGTTTAAAAAAAATGTTAAGTATTGAAAGTGAAAGAAAGTATGTGTTTATTGTTGGCCTATGACATGTTTATGATCGTGTCCCTTTCGGGGTGTATAGTCAATCTAAGGGTTAATGTACCTGTTTTGTATATATATATATGTATCTTGTTTAAACTTTGCAGGGCCAACTCCGTCACATGGAACCCCCACAAGATGATGGGTGTGCCTCTGCAGTGTTCGGCCATCCTGGTCAGAGAGAAGGTAGAGAACACGTCCGACTATAAAAGCTCATTCGTCTCCATCCCTTCCTGCCGTGTGAAGTAGCCTTGAACGGAGATATTTGTGTGTTGGCAGGGACTGATGGGAGGGTGCAACTCCATGTGTGCCGGTTATTTGTTCCAACCGGACAAGCAGTACGACGTCACGTACGACACCGGCGACCAAGCCATCCAGTGTGGTCGCCATGTCGACATATTCAAGTTCTGGCTCATGTGGAAGGCCAAGGTAACGGGACAGACCGTTAGAATGTGCCTATGAACGAGTGGCGGTTCGAGCTTATGTTATTATTTTTGTTCCGCCTTATTAGGTAGGTCGTTTGTTTATGTTACTTATGCATCTTGATGATGGGTGTAATGTTTAAGACTGAGGTAGGCAAACATTTTGACTCGGGGGCCACATTGAGAGAAAAAATGTGTCTGGGGGGCCAATGTGTATGTGTGTATAAATCATACATACACATTTACAGTAGCTGTGTGTTTGGGTCCCTTTTTTTCAGGGAACAATGGTAAACAATATTAAAATGACATGGCAGGCCATGTTAGAATGATGGGACAGGCCACTTTAAAATGATGTGGCGGTCCATATTATAATAATGTGGTGGGGCACGTTAAAATGGTGTGGCAGGCCACTTTAAATGGTGTGGTAGGCCATATTAGAATGATGTGGTGGGGCACATTAAAATGAAGTGGTGGTCCATATAATAATGTGGTGGGGCACGTTAAAATGATGTGGCAGCCCACAATAAATGGTGTGGTAGGCCATGTTAGAATGATGTGGTGGGGCACATTAAATGGTGTGGTAGGCCATATTAGAATGATGTGGTGGTACACATTAAAATTATGTGGCAGGCCATTTAAATGGTGTGGTAGGCCATATTAGAATCATGTGGCGAACCACGTTAAAATTATGTGGTAGGGCACGTTAAAATCATGTGGTAGGCCATATTAGAATGATGTGGTGGGGCACATTAAAATTATGTGGCAGACCACTTTAAATGGTGTGGTAGGCCATATTAGAATGATGTGGCGGGGCACATTAAAATGATGTGGCAGGCAACGTTAAATGGTGTGGTCGGTCATTTTAGAATGATGTGACGAACCACATTAAAATTATGTGGTAGGGCACATTAAAATCATGTGGCGAACCACATTGAAATGATGTGGTAGGCCATATTAGAATGATGTGGCGGTGCACATTAAAATTATGTGACAGGCCATAATTAAATGGTGTGGCAGTCCATATTACAATGATATGGTGGGGCACGTTAAAATGAAGTGGCAGTTCATATTATAATGATGTGGTGGGGCACAAAAAATTATGTGGCAGAGTACATTAAATGGTGTGGTAGGCCATATTAGAATGATGTGGTGGGGCACATTAAAATGATGTGGCAGGCAACGTTAAATGGTGTGGTAGGCCATTTTAGAATGATGTGGCGAACCACATTAAAATGATGTGGTAGGGCACATTAAAATCATGTGGCGAACCACGTTGAAATGATGTGGTAGGCCATATTAGAATGATGTGGTGGGGCACATTAAATGGTGTGGTAGGCCATATTAGAATGATGTGGTGGTGCACATTACAATGATGTGACAGGCCATATTAAATGGTGTGGTAGGCCATATTAGAATCATGTGGCGAACCACGTTAAGATTATGTGGTAGGGCACATGAAAATCATGTGGCGAACCACATTAAAATTATGTGGTAGGCCATATTAGAATGATGTGGTGGTGCACATTAAAATGATGTCACAGGCCACTTTAATGGTGTGGTAAGCCATATTAGAATTATGTGGCAGTCCATTTTACAATGATATGGTGGGGCACATTAAAATTAAGTGGCGGTCCATATTATAATGATGTGGTGGGCACATTAAAATTATGTGACAGGCCACTTTAAATGGTGTGGTAGGCCATATTAGAATGATGTGGTGAACCACATTAAAATGATCTGGTATGCCATATTAGAATGATGTGGTGGGGCACATTAAAATTACATGGTGGAACACAGAATGATGTGGCGGGGCACAATAAAATAATGTGGCGGACCACATTAAAATAATGTGGCGGACCACATTAAAATGATATGCGAGACCACATTAAAATGATATGCGGGCCCACATAAAATAATGTGGCGGACCACATGGCCGCCGGGCCTTGAGTATGACACCTGTGACTTAAAGCATGGCAATAAGCCAAGAGACAGCTCTTATCTCAAGACACTCTTAAGTAGAGGTACCATTCTACTGAATAAACGATACCGTGACAATGGCATTAATGTGTTCCTCCTCCCAGGGCACCATTGGATTCGAGCAGCACATCGACAGATGCTTGGATCTGTCCCAGTACCTGTACAACAAGATCAAGAACAGAGAGGGCTACCAGATGGTGTTTGATGGAGTGGTAAGTCAGACTGTTATGGGCATGCATCAAGCTGTTGTTTTTTCTGCACCCTCACATGTGTGACTACTCCTGTCTGCAGCCCCAACACACCAACGTCTGCTTCTGGTATATTCCACCCAGCCTGAGGGGCATGCCGGAGAGCGAGGAGAGGCGAGAAAAGCTCCACAGGGTGAGACCCCACCGCCTATAGTCTTCTTCAACCCTCTTCAATTCAGCCCGCAAGGCTTTTTCATATATTTTGCAAGTCAGCGGGCTGATAGTTGCCAGGTGGCTGACAAAAGTATCTCAATTGCACAGCGTAGACTTATATGACCCAGTCCAAACAACCTTCCCTAGTCATGGTGCGGGGGGGAAAACATCCAACCAGCACAAAAATTCAACATATATGGTCACACATAACACATCCTTCTCATATAACTTTGTGGATATTATAGTAAAAAAAACGTCTAATCAGCATAAAATAAAATAAAATACACCCATTTATGGGTGTACTCAAAGACCTTTATGAAGAAAACAAACAAGGAACCCAGATTTCCCTTGCCCGGACGCGGGTCACCGGGGCCCCCCTCTGGAGCCAGGCCCCGAGGTGGGGCACGATGGCGAGCGCCTGGTGGCCGGGCCTGTCCCCATGGGGCCCGGCCGGGCACAGCCCGAAGAGGCAACGTGGGTCCCCCCTCCAATGGGCTCACCACCCATAGCAGGGGTCATAGAGGTCGGGTGCAATGTGAGCTGGGCGGAAGCCGAGGGCAGGGCACTTGGCGGTCCGATCCTCGGCTACAGAAGCTAGCTCTTGTTACGTGGAACGTCACCTCGCTGGGGGGGAAGGAGCCTGAGCTAGTGCGCGAGGTGGAGAAGTTCCGGCTAGATATAGTCGGACTCACTTCGACGCACAGCAAGGGCTCTGGAACCAGTTCTCTTGAGAGGGGCTGGACTCTCTTCCACTCTGGCGTTGCCGGCAGTGAGAGGCGACGGGCTGGGGTGGCAATTCTTGTTTCCCCCCGGCTCAGAGCCTGTACGTTGGAGTTCAACCCGGTGGACGAGAGGGTAGCTTCCCTCCGCCTTCGGGTGGGGGAACGGGTCCTGACTGTGGTTTGCGCTTACGCGCCAAACCGCAGCTCAGAGTACCCACCCTTTTTGGATTCACTCGAGGGAGTACTTGAGAGTGCTCCCCCAGGTGATTCCCTCATTCTACTGGGGGACTTCAATGCTCATGTTGGCAGCGACAGTGAAACCTGGAGAGGCGTGATTGGGAAGAATGGCTGCCCGGATCTGAACCCGAGTGGTGTTTTGTTATTGGACTTTTGTGCCCGTCACAGATTGTCCATAACGAACACCATGTTCAAACAGAAGGGTGTCCATATGTGCACTTGGCACCAGGACACCCTAGGCCGCAGTTCCATGATCGACTTTGTAGTTGTGTCATCGGATTTGCAGCCTCATGTTTTGGACACTCGGGTGAAGAGAGGGGCGGAGCTTTCTACCGATCACCACCTGGTGGTGAGTTGGCTGCGATGGTGGGGGAGGATGCCGGACAGACCTGGCAGGCCCAAACGCATTGTGAGGGTTTGCTGGGAACGTCTGGCAGAGTCTCCTGTCAGAGAGAGTTTCAATTCCCACCTCCGGAAGAACTTTGAACATGTCACGAGGGAGGTGCTGGACATTGAGTCCGAATGGACCATGTTCCGCGCCTCTATTGTCGAGGCGGCTGATTGGAGCTGTGGCCGCAAGGTAGTTGGTGCTTGTCGTGGCGGTAATCCTAGAACCCGTTGGTGGACACCGGCGGTGAGGGATGCCGTCAAGCTGAAGAAGGAGTCCTATCGGGTTCTTTTGGCTCATAGGACTCCTGAGGCAGCGGACAAGTACCGACAGGCCAAGCGGTGTGCGGCTTCAGCGGTCGCAGAGGCAAAAACTCGGACATGGGAGGAGTTCGGTGAGGCCATGGAAAACGACTTCCGGACGGCTTCGAAGCAATTCTGGACCACCATCCGCCGCCTCAGTGCACTATCAACACCGTGTATGGCGAGGATGGTGTTCTGGTGACCTCGACTGCGGATGTTGTGGATCGGTGGAGGGAATACTTCGAAGACCTCCTCAATCCCACCAACACGTCTTCCTATGAGGAAGCAGTGCCTGGGGAGTCTGTGGTGGGCTCTCCTATTTCTGGGGCTGAGGTTGCTGAGGTAGTTAAAAAGCTCCTCGGTGGCAAGGCCCCGGGGGTAGATGAGATCCGCCCGGAGTTCCTTAAGGCTCTGGATGCTGTGGGGCTGTCTTGGTTGACAAGACTCTGCAGCATCGCGTGGACATCGGGGGCGGTACCACTGGATTGGCAGACCGGGGTGGTGGTTCCTCTCTTTAAGAAGGGGAACCGGAGGGTGTGTTCTAACTATCGTGGGATCACACTCCTCAGCCTTCCCGGTAAGGTCTATTCAGGTGTACTGGAGAGGAGGCTACGCCGCATAGTCGAACCTCGGATTCAGGAGGAACAGTGTGGTTTTCGTCCTGGTCGTGGAAGTGTGGACCAGCTCTATACTCTCGGCAGGGTCCTTGAGGGTGCATGGGAGTTTGCCCAACCAGTCTACATGTGTTTTGTAGACTTGGAGAAGGCATTCGACCGTGTCCCTCGGGAAGTCCTGTGGGGAGTACTCAGAGAGTACGGGGTATCGGACTGTCTGATTGTGGCAGTCCGCTCCCTGTATGATCAGTGCCAGAGCTTGGTCCGCATGGCCGGTAGTAAGTCGGACACGTTTCCAGTGAGGGTTGGACTCCGCCAAGGCTGCCCTTTGTCACCAATTCTGTTCATAACTTTTATGGACAGAATTTCTAGGCGCAGTCAAGGCGTTGAGGGGATCTGGTTTGGTGGCTGCAGGATTAGGTCTCTGCTTTTTGCAGATGATGTGGTCCTGATGGCTTCATCTGGCCAGGATCTTCAGCTCTCACTGGATCGGTTCGCAGCTGAGTGTGAAGCGACTGGGATGAGAATCAGCACCTCCAAGTCCGAGTCCATGGTTCTCGCCCGGAAAAGGGTGGAGTGCCATCTCTGGGTTGGGGAGGAGATCTTGCCCCAAGTGGAGGAGTTCAAGTACCTCGGAGTCTTGTTCACGAGTGGGGGAAGAGTGGATCGTGAGATCGACAGGCGGATCGGTGCGGCGTCTTCAGTAATGCGGACGCTGTATCGATCCGTTGTGGTGAAGAAGGAGCTGAGCCGGAAGGCAAAGCTCTCAATTTACCGGTCGATCTATGTTCCCATCCTCACCTATGGTCATGAGCTTTGGGTTATGACCGAAAGGACAAGATCACGGGTACAAGCGGCCGAAATGAGTTTCCTCCGCCGGGTGGCGGGGCTCTCCCTTAGAGATAGGGTGAGAAGCTCTGCCATCCGGGAGGAGCTCAAAGTAAAGCCGCTGCTCCTCCACATCGAGAGGAGCCAGATGAGGTGGTTCGGGCATCTGGTCAGGATGCCACCCGAACGCCTCCCTAGGGAGGTGCTTAGGGCACGGTCGACCAGTAGGAGGCCGCGGGGAAGACCCAGGACACGTTGGGAAGACTATGTCTCCCGGCTGGCCTGGGAACGCCTCGGGGTCCCACGGGAAGAGCTGGACGAAGTGGCTGGGGAGAGGGAAGTCTGGGCTTCCCTGCTTAGGCTGCTGCCCCCGCGACCCGACCTCGGATAAGCGGAAGAAGATGGATGGATGGATGGACACCCATTTAAACCCATTACAAGGTATGATGGTAAAAATGCAAAACACTCTCTCTACACTTATCCATGTTTCGCGCATTTAGGCTGCTTGATTTTTCTGAGTGTTTGAAAAACTTTAAGGAGAAAGTAAACGAGTTAGTGGTCGAATTTTCACATACTCTTAATAACCAATTATAATATTTATACATCCATTATATTATTATAATAATATGTAATCATATACATACATACACACACATTATATATATATATATATATATATATATATATATATATATATATATATATATATATATATATATATATATATGTATATGTATATGTATATATATATATATATATATATATATATATGTAAATATGTACATACATACATACATACATACATAAAATTATATATATATAAATAAAAAAATACATATATATATATAAATAAATATCTAAATAAATAAATAAATACATATATATATATATAAATAAATAAATACATATATATACATGTATATATATATATAAATAAGTAAATACATTATATATATGTATTTATTTATATATACATATATATATATATATATACACACATATATATATATATATATATATATATATATATATATATATATATATATATATATATACACACATATATATATATATATATATATATATATATATACATACATACATACATACATATATATATATATATATATATATATATATATATATATATATATATATATATATATATATATATATATATATATATATATGTCTTAATAAGGTTATCCAAAAAATAGTGCTCGATACCGTAGTAGAGCGCAATATATGTATGTGTGGGAAAAAAATCACAAGACTACTTCATCTCTACAGGCCTGTTTCATGAGGGGGTTCCCTCAATCATCAGGAGATTTTAATGGGAGCATTCACATACCATGGTTTATATAGGGCACAGAGTGGGTGGGTACAGGCTGGCGAAATTGTATCAGCATGCCGCCACAGACGGAAACACCTCCTAGGTAACACATGAGCCAATCACCACGCCCCTACGCCAGCCTGTACCCACCCACCCTGTGCCCTATATAAACCATGGTATGTGAATGCTCCCATTAAAATCTCCTGATGATTGAGGGAACCCCCTCATGAAACAGGCCTGTAGAGATGAAGTAGTCTTGTGATTTTTTTTCCCCACACATACATATATATATATATATATATATATATATATATATATATATATATATATGTATATATATATATTTATATATATATATATATATATATATATATATATATATATATATATATATATATATATATATATATATATATATGTATGTATACGTTGGGTCAGGAAAAAACACAGAGGCTATTTCATCCCTACAAGCCTGTTTCGCAGGTTTCTCTGTTCTTCAGGGGATTTTATTGAGGGGTTTGTGGTTGTTACATATATATATAGGGTACATTACACGGGGGTGTGGCCATTGTTACACAGTAGTGCCTTGCTTCTGTGTAACAATGGCCATACCCCGTGTAATGTACCCTATATATATATATATATATATATATATATATATATATATATATATATATATATATATATATATATATACAACCACAGACACTTCAATAAAATCCCCTGAAGAGCAGAGAAACCAGCGAAACAGGCTTGTAGGGATGAAATAACCACTGTGATTTTTCCTGACCTAACGTATATTCCGCTCTACCCCGGTATTGAGCACTGTATAACGGGTAAACCACAGAAACCTCGACTATACTGTATATGTATGTGTATATATATATATATATATATATATATATATATATATATATATATATATATATATATATATACATACATATACACACACACACACACACACGTTAGGTCAGGAAAAAACACAGAGGCTGTTTCATCCCTACAAGCCTGTTTCGCAGATTTCTTTTTTTTTTTTTTTTTTCATAAAGTAATACAATCATGTGTGCTTACGGACTGTATCCCTGCAGACTGTATTGATCTATATTGATATATATTGTATATATTGTGTTTTTTATGTTGATTTAATTAAAGAAAAATTAAAAAATTTAAAAATAAATTCATTTTTTTATTTTTTTATTCATTTTGCGGCCCGGTACCAATCGGTCCGCGGACCGGTATCGGGCCGCGGCCCGGTGGTTGGGGACCACTGGTCTACAGCATTGAACATCACGTATGCCTAACCTCTTTTTGTTTCACCGCCAGGTCGCACCAAAGATTAAGGCCCTGATGATGGAGTCGGGGACCACCATGGTGGGCTACCAGCCTCAGGGTAATAAGGTCAACTTCTTCCGCATGGTGGTCTCCAACCACGCGGCCACTCAGTCCGACATCGACTTCCTCATCGAGGAGCTGGAGAGGCTGGGTCAGGACCTGTAGACCGCCTGGCGCCATGTGTCGCGTTTCTATGGCGCGGCTTTCGGACTGCTCCCCACCTGAAAAGAACTCAACGGCAAGACTGCGACCCCCCCAACCCCCGCAACCCCATTTGTCCTCCTCCAGGTGTAACCCGCATAGTTCCAGGTAACCGATGGACGTGTGCCGGGTATTCCTTGTACTTGCGTGTGTTCAATCGTGTGTCGTTCGATGTAGATTGTGGTTCGATACGCAGAAAAAAAGCACAGATCTCACACAGTATCATAAGAGGATTTTTCCAACCACGTGTACATAGTGTTTAGTATGATATTTATCGAAGATTATAATGAACATAGGCGGTCTTCGTTTTGTACGACGATCCGAAACTCATTGTCCTTGAGCATTTAAAGGATCTGCTCCTACGGTCATCAGTAAGCGGTGTAGTGGTCTCGTTATTGAGACGGGAGGGTTGCCAGAGGTTTCGTTGCAAGACCAGTATCAACCTGTGAGCCTTATGTGGATTTAGGAGAAGGCTAAATGTTTGAAACCTTAAATGAAAGTGACGTATTTAAGGCCGATAATAATGAGGGGTGTCCCAATCCGATCGGTGTGATATCAGCAAAACAAGTATCAAACGATATTCGTTAGATTCTAAAATTTTGTGCAAAGCTGGACAGTAGTGATGTGCGGATCGATACTGAAACGTCGATACCGGCTCCGTATGCTTTACTATTGATTCTTAAATCAAACTATCGATTATTTTAACACTTTTGTTGTTTGAGATAATATACAAGCCAAAAGTTTGGACACACCTTCTACTCATTCAATGGGTTTTCTTTATTTTCATGACAATTTACATTGTAGATTGTCCCTGAAGGCATCAAAACTATGAATGAACACATGTGGAGATTGTCCCTGAAGGCATCAAAACTATGAACGAACACATGTGGAGATTGTCCCTGAAGGCATCAAAACTATGAATGAACACATGTGGAGATTGTCCCTGAAGGCATCAAAACTATGAACGAACACATGTGGAGATTGTCCCTGAAGGCATCAAAACTATGAATGAACACATGTGGAGGTTGTCCCTGAAGGCATCAAAACTATGAACGAACACATGTGGAGATTGTCCCTGAAGGCATCAAAACTATGAATGAACACATGTGGAGTTATGTACTTAACAAAAAAAGGTGAAATAACTGAAAACATGTTTCATATTCTAGTTTCTTCAAAATAGCCGCCCTATCGCTCCGATTACTGCTTTGCACACTCTTGGCATCCTCTCCATGAGCTTCAAGCACACCTGTGAAGTGAAAAACCATTTCAGGTGACGATAGCTCTTGAAGCTCATCCAGAGAATGCCAAGAGTGTGCAAAGCAGTAATCAAGAAGAAAATAAAGAAAAGCCCATTGAATGAGAAGGTGTCCAAACTTTTGGCCTGTACTGTATATCCTCATCAGGACCACAGTGGGGCGGGCCCCGCTATTTGGGCCACCTTCGAGGTACTCAAAGCGCTTTGACGCTATTTCCACATTCACCCATTCACACACTCACACGTTCACACATTGATGCGACCCATCAGGAGCGAAGGGTGAAGTGTCTCGCCCAAGGACACGGCAAACGTGACTACCAACCGAGCCACGCCGTCCCCAGAAGCCCATTAGAAAGTATCCAGTAACAAGCGTGTCCGCATCATTGAACTTCCTGGCGCCGCGGGCTTAATGTATTGGATGTTGGCAAAACAACCGGTGAGGGTTGGACTCCGCCAAGGCTGCCCTTTGTCACCGATTCTGTTCATAACTTTTATGGACAGAATTTCTAGGCGCAGTCAAGACGTTGAGGGGATCCGGTTTGGTGGCTGCAGGATTAGGTCTCTGCTTTTTGCAGATGATTTGGTCCTGATGGCTTCATCTGGCCAGGATCTTCAGCTCTCACTGGATCGGTTCGCAGCTGAGTGTGAAGCGACTGGGATGAGAATCAGCACCTCCAAGTCCGAGTCCATGGTTCTCGCCCGGAAAAGGGTGGAGTGCCATCTCCGGGTTGGGGAGGAGATCTTGCCCCAAGTGGAGGAGTTCAAGTACCTCGGAGTCTTGTTCACGAGTGAGGGAAGAGTGGATCGTGAGATCGACAGGCGGATCGGTGCGGCGTCTTCAGTAATGCGGACGCTGTATCGATCCGTTGTGGTGAAGAAGGAGCTGAGCCGGAAGGCAAAGCTCTCAATTTACCGGTCGATCTACGTTACCATCCTCACCTATGGTCATGAGCTTTGGGTTATGACCGAAAGGACAAGATCACGGGTACAAGCGGCCGAAATGAGTTTCCTCCGCCGGGTGGCGGGGCTCTCCCTTAGAGATAGGGTGAGAAGCTCTGTCATCCGGGGGGAGCTCAAAGTAAAGCCGCTGCTCCTCCACATCGAGAGGAGCCAGATGAGGTGGTTCGGGCATCTGGTCAGGATGCCACCCGAGCGCCTCCCTAGGGAGGTGTTTAGGGCACGTCCGACCGGTAGGAGGCCACGAGGAAGACCCAGGACACGTTGGGAAGACTATGTCTCCCGGCTGGCCTGGGAACGCCTCGGGATCCCCCGGGAGGAGCTGGACGAAGTGGCTGGGGAGAGGGAAGTCTGGGCTTCCCTGCTTAGGCTGCTGCCCCCGCGACCCGACCTCGGATAAGCGGAAGAAGATGGATGGATGGATGGATGGATGGATGGATGTTGGCAAAAGACAAATTACTGCTCCTCTTCAAAATCTGCCGTAAGTTTAGTGTTTTTCATACCTTCGCCTTCTAGAACATTTCCCAGTACAAAATAATAATGTTGATTTCCTATCAGAATAATATCGGTATCGGCCAATACGGTAATGAAAAAGTTGTATCGGGACACCCCTAATAATAATGATAATAATAATAATGATAATAATAATAATAACAACAATAATAATATTAATTAACATGGATATTATTATTTTGATTACATTACTTATTATTATTATTACTTATTATTATTATTATTATCACTATAATAATAGTAAAGGGTGGTTTAAGTGGTGGTAGATGGTAGCAGCAAGTGAGATTATAAAAAGGGATAAAAATAAGGAATTTTAAAAAATTAATGTTGTATTTAATTCCTGTATTTAGTGTTTCTATTGCTGTATTTTATGTCCTCGGAACGTCGGAAACCCGAGGACCACCTATACATGAGGTACTAAAACGAATGGAGAAAGGAACCTCTGTCACAACGTCTGTGATCACGTCTGCATTTTTAAAATGCTGGCTCGTTGTCTGTTTCATATGCAATCTTGTGATAAATGTGTTATAAATAATATTTATGATAATATATATATACATACATATATAAAGAGGCATTTCCATTGTACACTGATTCAGGTATTGAAACGTAAATGTATCCTCACGTGTAGTTCATGGTGATGATTTGTATTATGTAAATCACAGGACATCTCCACATATAGTGACTTTTGTCAGCCAAAGAAAGAGAATAGAGGCGGAAATAGTGCGAGTCGTTATTCCCCCACGTATAACTTATTAGATGTTTGTAACCTTTGGACCCCGTAACGGCGATGCAATTTTTCATGTGCGCTTCTTTCCGTCATTTGTTGAGTCTTTGAATGTCCGAGGGGGACCGACGGGATGGAGAAAAAGACGTCTTTACTTTCCTCCGGCTGGTGTTTTTATTCCAGCAAGGAGAAGTACGTGCGAAATTCTGTATCCCTGAAATATTCGGTATCCCCTACCGTGGGCGCGCTTGGGGGCGGAGCTCTGTGCTTTGTTCAGAGAGCGGCAGCACTTTCGTGTTATAAGCGATGTCAATGATTATACATATTATGTATCCCCTGCTAACCTTTTTTTCGATTAATAATATTAGTCTAGAATAAAACGTATATTGTTAATACATCAATTGAGGAAAATAGAGGGGGGACACATTTTATGGCAGCACAGAAATATGCTAAAATATTATGTATCCCCTACTAACTTTTTTTCGATTAATAATATTAGTCTAGAATAAAACGTATATTGTTAATACATCAATTGAGGAAAATAGAGGGGGGACACATTTTATGGCAGCACAGAAATATGCTAAAATATTATGTATCCCCTACTAACTTTTTTTGTAATTAATAATATGAGTCCAAATGTACACATTTAGCTGTAAATTATACTAAAACTGTACATAATAAACCACATGAAGTTACAACATAATTTGAGGAAATTAGAAGGGGGACACATTTTATGGCAGCACAAAAATATGCTAAAATATTATGTATCCCCAACTAACTTTTTTTGTAATTAATAAAATGAGTCCAAATGTACACATTTAGCTGTACATGATACTAAAAGTGTACATAATAAACTACATGAAGTTACCACATAATTTGAGGGAAATAGAAGGGGGACACATTTTATGGCAGCACAAAATAATGCTAAAATATTATGTATCCCCTAAATTTTTCTGTAATTAATAAAATGAGTCCAAATGTACACGTTTAGCTGTACATGATACTAAAAGTGTACATAATAAACCACATGAAGTTACTACATCATTTGAGAGAAATAGAAGGGGGACACATTTAATGGCAGCACAGAAATATGCTAAAATATTAAGTATCCCCTAATAACTTTTTTTGTAATTAATAAAATGAGTCCAAATGTACACATTTAACTGTAAATTATACTAAAATTGTACATAATAAACCACATGAAGTTACTACATAGTTTGAGGGAAATAGAAGGAGGACACATTTTATGGCAGCACATAAATATGCTAAAATATTATGTATCCCCTAAATTTTTCTGTAATTAATAAAATGAGTCCAAATGTACACGTTTAGCTGTACATGATACTAAAAGTGTACATAATAAACCACATAAAGTTACTACATAATTTGAGGGAAATAGAAGGGGGACACATTTAATGGCAGCACAGAAATATGCTAAAATATTAAGTATCCCCTACTAACTTTTTTTGTAATTAATAAAATGAGTCCAAATGTACACATTTAGCTGTAAATTATACTAAAATTGTACATAATAAACCACATGAAGTTACTACATAGTTTGAGGGAAATAGAAGGAGGACACATTTTATGGCAGCACAGAAATATGCTAAAATATTATGTATCCCCTACTAACTTTTTTTGTGGTTAATAACATAAGTCCAAATTCACACGTTTTGTTGTTGAAGATGCTAAGTATGTACATAATAAAACACATGATGTTAGTACATCAATTGAGGAAAATAGAGGGGGGGGGACACATTTTATGGCAGCACAGAAATATGCTAAAATATTATGTTTCCCCTAATAACTTTTTCTGTAATTAATTAAATGAGTCCAAATGCATACATTTAGCTGTAAATGATACTAAAAGTGTACACAATAAACCACATGACGTCACTACATAATTTGAGGGAAATAGAATGGGGACACCTGTTATGGCAGCACAGAAATATGCTAAAATATTATGTATATAGCAGTATATTGCCCTCAAATGATGTATAACTTCATGTGGTTTATTATGTACACTTTTAGTATCATTTACAGCTAAATGTGTACATTTGGACTCATTTTATTAATGACAAAAAAAGTTAGTAGGGGAATACATAGTATTTCAGCATATTTCTGTGCTGCCATAAAATGTGTCCCCCTTCTATTTTCCTCAAATGATGTAGCAACTTCATGTGGTTTATTATGTACACTTTTCGTATCATTTACATTTTAAGTATTATGTACACTTTTAGTATCATTTACAGCTAAATATGTATATTTGGACTCATTTTATTAATGACAAAAAAGTTAGTAGGGGATACATAATATTTCAGCATGTTTCTCTGGTGCCATAAAATGTGTCCCCCTTCTATTTTCCTCCAATGATGTAGTAACTTCATGTGGTTTATTACGTACACCTTTAGTATCATTTACAGCTGAATGTGTACATTTGGACTCATTTTATTAATTACAAAAAAAGTTAGTAGGGGATACATAATATTTTAGCATATTTCTGTGCTGCCATAAAATGTGTCCCCCTTCTATTTTCCTCAAATTATGTAGTAACTTCATGTGGTTTATTATGTACACTTTTAGTATAATTTACAGCTAAATATGTACATTTGGACTCATTTTATTAATTACAAAAAAAGTTAGTAGGGGATACATAATATTTTAGCATATTTCTGTGCTACCATAAAATGTGTTCCCCTTCTATTTTCCTCAAATTATGTAGTAACTTCATGTGGTTTATTATGTACACTTTTAGTATAATTTACAGCTAAATATGTACATTTGGACTCATTTTATTAATTACAAAAAAAGTTAGTAGGGGATACATAATATTTCAGAATGTTTCTGTGCTGCCATAAAATGTGTCCCCCTTCTATTTTCCTCAAATTATGTAGTAACTTCATGTGGTTTATTATGTACACTTTTAGTATCATTTACAGCTAAATGTATGCATTTGGACTCATTTTATTTATTACAAAAAAAGTTAGTAGGGGATACATAATATTTTAGCATATTTCTGTGCTGCAATAAAATGTCTCCCCCTTCTATTTTCCGCAAATGATGTAGTAACTTAGTGTTGTTTATTATGTACACTTTTAGTATCATTTACAGCTAAATATGTACATTTGGACTCATTTTATTAATGACAAAAAAAGTTAGTAGGGGATACACAATATTTTAGCATATTTCTGTGCTGCCATAAAATGTGTCCCCCTTCTATTTTCCGCAAATGATGTAGTAACTTAGTGTTGTTTATTATGTACACTTTTAGTATCATTTACAGCTAAATATGTACATTTGGACTCATTTTATCAATGACAAAAAAAGTTAGTAGGGGATACATAATATTTCAGCATATTTCTGTGCTGCCATAAAATGTGTCCCCCTTCTATTTTCCTCAAATTATGTAGTAACTTCATGTGGTTTATTGTGTACACTTTTAGTATAATTTACAGATAAATATGTACATTTGAACTCATTTTATTAATTACAAAAAAAGTTAGTAGGGGATGCATAGTATTTCAGCATATTTCTGTGCTGCCATAAAATGTGTCCCCCTTTCTAATTTTAACTCTATCAAGATAAAGAAATAACATCAAATCACAGGATGTTATTTATGTAGTTTACTAATTTTTCTCGACTGGTGCACTAACATCACGTGGTTTTTTTGGGTTTTTTTTTACATATGTAGCATCATCTGCAAAGATACAAAGAATTGCTATTGCGACATCTAGTGGACACATTTAGAACAGCAGTTTATTTCATTAAAAAATTTCGGCTCATTTTTATATTTAGCAAACTCAGATACAAGTACACCACGTAACGTACGGGTGATCAAAAGCATTTGTTCGGGTAGGAACGTCGCATGTTACACTTTTATCATTTTTGACAATCAAAGAATGATGGTAATAATCCACATTTTGTATCTTTGACATCGCTAATAACACGTCTGAACAAGGCACAGATTCAAAATATTTCAGGGATACAGAATTTTCGCACGACGCCGGGATGTGAGAATGTACTCTCTTGTCGGAATTCTAATGCATTTACTGTAATATACTATATTTATAGTACTGTAGTCGCTGTATTCCCAGTATGACGGGAGTGAAGTGGAATATCTCGTTTAAGGAGTTCCTCTCGTCTTTGTCTTTGCACTATGTTCACCTTTCTTCCATTTGTAAATGGACGTGTATAATTGCAGTATTCTACAGCGTTGGAGAAGAGTCACCGGGGGGGGGTCGTCGTGTAAATGGTACATAAATCGTATTTGAAATAGTTTGCTGCGAGTGACTCCTGTAAAGTGGGTTTCGGCCATGCTGTGGAGGAATGTTGCACGGGAGATACTCTGGAGGCACTTTAACAAAGATCACACAATCTCTAATGTTTAATAAAGTCTATTAATATCAACTCTCTGATTTTGTCGAGTGTTTTTTTCGGAACCTACATTTACAGTACAGGCCAAAAGTTATGGACTCACCTTCTCATTCTATGCTATTTATACACTAGAAAAATGTTGGGTTAAAAAAAAATAACCCCATTTTAACCCAACTGACTTAGACTTAGACTTCCTTTCATTGTCATTCAAATTAGAACTTTGCAGTACAGATGAGAACAAAATGTTGTTGCATTAGATCGTTGTAGTGCAGGATAAAAGAGCAATAAGGTGCAGATATAGATAAATAGATCACTGTACATACAGTCGCGATCAAAAGTCATACTTGCCAACCCTCCCGGATTTTCCGGGAGACTCCCGAAATTCAGCGCCTCTCCCGAAAACCTCCCGGGGACAAATATTCTCCCGAAAATCTCCCGAAATTCAGGCGGAGCTGGAGGGGGCGTGGCCACCAGCTCCATGCGGACCTGAGTGACGTCAGGTGCGCAACACCACGTAAATCGTTGGCCAACCAAAAAGTAACCCCAGTACGCTATAGCCAACATTCACCAGGAGATGGCAACAGACAAACATAGATCACTATTACATTCCTCCCCTTTTAGAAATGTATAGAAGTTACTCAAAATAAATAAACAACTCAACCAAAAAATGCAGCAGCTCAATTAAAAAACTGTACTTAAGCCACATTCTTTTCTTTTTTTTTAGTACTGAACTCTTAACCCTCATTTGTAAACAATAACATGCTTATTATACAAACAGTATTTGTACACCTTTAACACAGATTTTTATACTGTCTTCAGAGATTCAGTTTTTTTGGTGGTACTCGAAACCTTTCTGGGTACCTGCGAAAGGGTGTTCAGCATGGTTAGAAAAATAGTGACAGAGAATAGAACAAGGATGGACAATTCAACCCTTAACTCAACAATGAGTAGATGAGTGTTATGTGTGTGTATATGTGTAAATAAATGAACACTGAAATTCAAGTATTTATTTTTATTTATTTATATATATATATATATATATATATATATATATATATATATATATATATATATATATATATATATATATATATATATATATAAAATAAATATATATATATATAGCTACTTGACTTGATGAATTCTAGCTGTAAATATACTCCTCCCCTCTTAGCCCCGCCCCCAACCACGCCCCCGCCCCACCCCGACCACGCCCCCCACTCCCCACCTCCCGAAATCGGAGGTCTCAAGGTTGGCAAGTATGGTTTATTGTTAGGCAGTTTCATTAACGTCCTCCCAGCGCGGCAACAACACACAACAACAGCAATCACGTTTTCGTCTACCGTAAAGCAGTTCGTCTGCCGTAAACAGCAATGTTGTGACACTCTTAAACAGGACAATACTACCATCTATAACATCAATAACATCTAGGGCTTTTAGAGAGTGCAGTGCACAACTGCGCACACAACAAGGAGACGAAGCAGAAGAACGAGGAAGATACAGCCATGGCGACGCCGACGACGAGTAAGATGAAGAAATACGCTTTGTTGCACCTTTCCTGCCTGAGTCCGGCGATTAGTTGCTTTATTGATTGCTTGCACACAGCCAATCCAACACAAAACTAACTAGTCCCGCCCGCACTCACGCTACCGCTCCCTCTCTTCTCTCGCCCACACACTCACTGATGTCACTCACCTCGCATGCTCACCTATTAAAGGGCCACACACACACATACGCTACTCTCATAACAGCTTGTAAGTTCCAAGTCGCAGCTGCGATTGGACCTGTATAGCCTCCGGGAAGAAGTAGTGGACTACCAAGTGCTTGGCACTGAAGATCTTCCTCAGGAAGCAAAGATTGACCGGTTTTGGGCCATGCTAGGGAGAGATGGAAGATTCCAGACTCTAATGCATTTAATGAAAGCACTTTTGTGCGTGCCACACACAATGCATCATCAGAGAGGGTGTTCAGCATGGTTAGAAAAATAGTGACAGAGAATAGAACAAGGATGGACAATTCAACCCTTAACTCAACAATGAGTAGATGAGTGTTATGTGTGTGTATATGTGTACATAAATGAACACTGAAATTCAAGTATTTATTTTATTTATATATACATATATATATAATGGTTGGGGGCGTGGTTAAGAGGGGAGGAGTATATTTACAGCTAGAATTCACCAAGTCAAGTATTTCATATATATATATATATATATATATATATATATATATATAAGAAATACTTGACTTTCAGTGAATTCTAGCTATATATATATATTTATTTCATTATATATTTACATATAAGAGAAATACTTGAATTTCAGTGTTCATTTATGTACACATATACACACACATAACACTCATCTACTCATTGTTGAGTTAAGGGTTGAATTGTCCATCCTTGTTCTATTCTCTGTCACTAATGTTCTAACCATGCTGAACACCCTCTCTGATGATGCATTCTACTTCGTCTCCTTGTTGTGTGCGCAGTTGTGCACTGCACTCTTTAAAAGCCGTAGATGTTATTGTCACATATGCATGTACAGTAGATGGCAGTATTGTGCTGTTTAAGAGTGTCACAACATTGCTGTTTACGGCAGACGAACTGCTTTACGGTAGACGAAAACGTGACTGCTGTTGTTGTGTGCTGTTGCCACGCTGGGAGGACGTTAATGAAACTGCCTAACAATAAAGCCACAGAAGAAACCAAGAACTCGCCCTCGATCATTCTACAGTTATAACGTGATTGGGCAGGCACGCTGTTTATATTGTGGGAAAGCGGACGTGAAAACAGGCTGTCGACTCGTCACTCAGGTCCGCCTGAATTTCGGGAGATTTTCGGGAGAAAATTTGTCCCGGGAGGTTTTCGGGAGAGGCGCTGAATTTCGGGAGTCTCCCGGAAAATCCGGGAGGGTTGGCAAGTATGCACTTGTAAAGAACATAATGTCATTGCTGTCTTGAGTTTCCAATCATTTCTACAACTCTAATTTTTTTGTGATAGAGTGATTAAAAAAAAAAAGTTAAAGTACCAATGATTGTCACACACACACACTAGGTGTGGCGAGATTATTCTCTGCATTTGACCCGCCTATACCGTATTTTTCGGACTATAAGTCGCAGTTTTTTTCATAGTTTGGCCGGGCTCCAGTGCGATTTATACATGTTTTTTTTCCTTCTTTATTATGCATTTTCAGCAGGTGCGACTTATACTCCGGTGCGACTTATACTCCGAAAAATACGGTACTTGTCGGTCACAAAAAAAAACATTCATGAAGTTTGGTTCTTTTATGAATTTGTTATGGGTCTACTGAAAATGTGAGCACATCTGCTGGGTCAAAAGTATACATACAGCAATGTTAATATTTGCTTACACCAGGGGTCACCAACCTTTTTGAAAACAAGAGCTACTTCTTGGGTACTGATTAATGCGAAGGGCTACCAGTTTGATACACACTTAAAGAAATTGCCAGAAATAGCCAATTTGCTTAATTTACCTTTAACTCTATGTTATTATTAATAATTAATGATATTTATTTTTGTAGAAACACTGATCATCTTAATGATTTTTCACAATAAATACATATAGAAACAGATAAGTATCAATATGCAACACTTCATTTTTATATTTTCTCTAAGTGCACATTTTTCAAATTGAACATTTTCAAATGATCACTTCTAAGACAGTCTTGTGAAATCACAATATCCCATTTTAACTAATTAGCCACGAACATTTTTTTTAACAAATCCTGAATTACTTTGCACCATGTTTGTACAAATAATAACTCATGTAAAATACAAAAGTCAACTCTCAAATTTTTAAATAAATATTTTCTTGGATTTTCACATTTTATTTGAGTTTTGTCTCTCTTAGAATTAAAAATGTCGAGCAAAGCGCGACCAGCTTGCTCGTAAATAAATAACATTTAAAAAATAGAGGCAGCTCACTGGTAAGAGCTGCTATTTGAGCTATTTTTAGAACAGGCCAGCGGGCTACTCATCTGGTCCTTACGGGCTTACATGTCCCTTGGCAAGTTTCACTGCAATAAGGCGCTTTTGGTAGCCATCCACAAGCTTCTGCTTGAATTTTTGACCACTCCTCTTGACAAAATTGGTGCAGTTCAGCTAAATGTGTTTGACTTGTTTCTTCAGCATTGTCCACACACTTTGGGAAGGCCATTCAAAACCTTCATTCCAGCCTGATTTAGCCATTCCTTTACCACTTTTGACGTGTGTTTGGGGGTCATTGTCCTGTTGGAACACTCAACTGCGCCCAAGACCCAACCTCCGGGTGTCATGATCCGTGGCTGGATCATGTTTTTGTTATTTTCTGTTAGTTTTGGACTCCCTTAGTTCCTGTTGTTGTGCACCCTTGAGTTTGTTTAGTTACATTGGCTATTCATTATTTTCACCTGCCTCTGATCGGTGTTCGGGACGCTCACCTGTTCCCCGAGCACTAATCAGATGCATTATTTAAGCCTGGCTTCTTTGTTTGCCTTTGCTGCAGTTACATGAGTATTCCTTGTCTTTTTGCCTATGCTAAGTGTTAGCCTTTGCTTCGAGTGCGATAGGCACATTTTTCCTCTGGCTTGTTTTCAGTTTTTGGTACTTCTTTGGGTTCTACAAATAAATCATGTTCCTACCTGCACGTCCTGTCCAGAGTGGTCCGTTTGCATCCCGGGGGATGCAAAGTTAATGATTATTTGCAGCAAGCTGCGACCCCTCGCACGTAACACTGGGATGATGATTTTAGGTTGTCCTGAAGAATTTGGAGGTAATCCTCCTTTTTCATTGTCCCATTTACTCTCTGTAAAGCACCAGTTCCATTGGCAGCAAAACAGGCCCAGAGCATAATACTACCACCACCATGCTTGACGGTAGGTGTGATGTTCCTGGGATTAAAGTCCTCACCTTTTCTCCTCCAAACATATTGCTGGGTATTGTGGCCAAACAGCTGAATTTTTGTTTCATCTGACCACAGAACTTTCCTCCAGAAGGTCTTATCTTTGTCCATGTGATGTCTCCCCACCCTCCCTCCCCAGCGCTCACCTGTTTCTCACCTTTTTTGTAAGGTCAGCGATCCTGTTCTGTCTCCCTGTAACGTTTGTCTGCTCTTGTGCTGAAAATCGTAATTTCCCCTCTGGGAATTATTGAAGTATTTCTGATTCTGATTCTGCTTCTCAATGTTGTGTGATTGTAAATAATGTTAATTAATTCATAATAACATTCCCTTCAAGAAAAAAGTAAGTTTTTAATTTTAAAAAAAAAAAGCCTTTTTCCCAAAAATGCGTTATTCGTTGAAATACAACCTAAAAATGGTTCATACGTTTGAAAAACCCAGAAATTGAGTTCAAATAATACCCTTATAACCCAAAAAATGTATTGCTATTCATATAAATAACTCCAAAATTTAACCCAACACTAGCAACTCATAAATTGGGTTGTCAAAATAACCCAGTATTTTTTAGTGTGTGCATTGTAGAAAAAAAGGTGAAATAACTGAAAACATGTTTTATATTCTAGTTTCTTCAAAATAGCCACACTTTGCGCTGATTGCTGCTTTGCACACTCTTGGCATTCTCTCAATGGGCTTCAAGAAAATGGTTTCACGGGTGTCATAGTTTTGATGCCTTCAGGGACAATCTACAATGTAAATAGTCATGAAAATAAAGAAAACACATTGAAATGAGAAGGTGTGTCCAAACTTTTGGCCTGTACTGTATATCAAAAAAAGCTCCGGGCGGTGTTTGTTTCCTCCATCCTCTGCACATTCTTAGCCCACATTTGCTCCATTGACTGTGCTCAGATGGATGAATATGATATGATTCAGCATCACTGCATCCTTTAAGAAATAAATAAGGTTGCAGACTTTCATAACAGTCACATAGATAAAAATAAATAAATAAATAACCACAAAGAAGCCATTACAACAGTGATGTCAAACTCAGGGCCCGGGGGCCAGATCTGGCCCGCCACATCATTTTACGTGCCCCGCAAAGGCCTGGAAATAATATGCGTCAATAAAGTACTGTATCTTTTCTCACTAAATGTATTTGTTCTTTCCATTTAAACAGAAAAAAATGCAAAAAATGTATTATGTGCCTCCACTATGACAGCGTCTTCTTCCCATCATCTTTGTTGTACCGGTAGCTTTTAGTGCTTACATAGCGAGTCTACTAACGGATATAAGTTAGAACTGTACGCTACTTTATATCACAAATGGCAACAACGGTGCCAGGCTTGTCCCTGACAGTTTGACTGTTTTAGTTTTTTCTCTGTGTTTGTCTTAGTTTCCTGTCAGCGCTTTTATTTTGTCTTCATTTCCTGAGTGTCTCCCTGAGTGCTGCTTCCCCTCAGCTGTGGCTGATTGGCACCTGGCCACACCTGGTGTCAATCAGCCAGCTACTATTTAAACCTGCCTTCTCCTCCAGTCATTGCTGGATCATTGTCATTCCTACCTGTCGTGTCGTTGTTCTTAATACTTGTCGTTGTAGCTCTGTCTACTTTTGTTTCACTCTGCTCATGTCCTAGTTCCTTCGTGTCACAGTAAGTGTTTTTGGTTTCTTGTCCACAGTTAGCCTCTGTGCTATTTTAGTTCATAGCCAAGTTTGTTCTCCGCCTTGTGCGCGCCTTTTGTTACCTTTTTTTGTTGTTTTGCCATAGTGTTTAATTAAATCATGTTTTCTTGCACAACGCCTTCCGCCTTCTCTGCATCTTGGGGTTCGTCACCTACAAACTCTGACATAATGATCCAGCCAAATTCGAATCTCGCAGAGATGTCCATGGCGGAGAGGCTTAACAAAGTTTTGGACTTAATGGCTAATCTGAAGAAAAGTTCGGCCGCTTTTCAAGCCCTCTCCCTCCCACCCCTGTCGTCTGTGGTCCTATCTGGGGACGTCTGGGATCCGTCCCTTGGGGAAGGGGCTATGAGTAGCAGTGCAGCTGGGGAGCCACAGCTACTTCTCGCCCCAGTGGGTCTGCAAGAGACGGCGCCATCATCTCCGGTGGGTCTGCAACCTACGGCGCCACCATGCACTCCGGTGGGCCGGCAGACGCCACCATGCAGTCCGGTGGGCCGGCAGACGCCACCATGCAGTCCGGTGGGCCGGCAGACGCCACCATGCAGTCCGGTGGGCCGGCAGACGCCACCATGCAGTCCGGTGGGCCGGCAGACGCCACCATGCAGTCCGGTGGGCCGGCAGACGCCACCATGCAGTCCGGTGGGCCGGCAGACGCCACCATGCACTCCGGTGGGCCGGCAGACGCCACCATGCAGTCCGGTGGGCCGGCAGACGCCACCATGCAGTCCGGTGGGCCGGCAGACGCCACCATGCAGTCCGGTGGGCCGGCAGACGCCACCATGCAGTCCGGTGGGCCGGCAGACGCCACCATGCAGTCCGGTGGGCCGGCAGACGCCACCATGCACTCCGGTGGGTCTACAACCAACGGCGCCACCATCCTCCTCTCCGGTGGGCCAGCAGCAGACGGCGCCACCATCCTCCTCTCCGGTGGGCCAGCAGCAGACGGCGCCACCATCCTCCTCTCCGGTGGGCCAGCAGCAGACGGCGCCACCATCCTCCTCTCCGGTGGGCCAGCAGCAGACGGCGCCACCATCCTCCTCTCCGGTGGGCCAGCAGCAGACGGCGCCACCATCCTCCTCTCCGGTGGGCCAGCAGCAGAGGGCGCCACCATCCTCCTCTCCGGTGGGCCAGCAGCAGAGGGCGCCACCATCCTCCTCTCCGGTGGGCCAGCAGCAGAGGGCGGCACCATCCTCTTCTCCGGTGGGCCAGCAGCAGAGGGCGCCACCATCCTCTTCTCCGGTGGGCCAGAGGATACTCTCCAAAAAAAATATTTTGTTAAAATACTTCCATTTCTGCTTGACTAATAGTTTTAGAGAAACTTATCCATCAAATTGTACACCTTAAAAATTACAATAAATTTTACTGTAAAATGTCCGATGTTTTTTTTTTCCCAGCATATTACTGTTAATTGAAAAAACTCTACCACTGTTTTTTTTTTTACGAGAAATTCTGAGCTGCCAGTGTTGTTACTGTAAGATCTATGTTTGTTATTTTTACTGTTAATGGTAAAACAGTATTTTTTTTTAACGGTAAAAAATCGGCAGCTGAGTTGTCAGAATAAAATAAAAACGATGGTAAAGTGTTTCCATTTACCTTAATATGTTGCAAAAAACACATTTTATTGAAAAATTCTGGTGATTGAGTTGCTAGTTTTTCCTGTAAAAAAAATACGTAAAAAATATATATAATAACCAAATGGTTGATTGGCAACACTAAATTGGCCCTAGTGTGTGAATGTGAGTGTGAATGTTGTCTGTCTATCTGTGTTGGCCCTGTGATGAGGTGGCGACTTGTCCAGGGTGTACCCCGCCTTCCGCCCGAATGCAGCTGAGATAGGCTCCAGCACCCCCCGCGACCCCAAAAAAAGGGACAAGTGGTAGAAAATGGATGGATGGAAATGCATATGCAGCCATTTAACTACAACGTGGCCCTCAATGAAAATGAGTGTGACAATCCTGCATTGTAACACCAGGAATGAGATGCTAGTGCCCTTTAGTGGTGATAGCTCTGCACAACAAGTCAAGAAGTATTTGTATTATCATGCTGCATCCGGAAAGTATTCACAGCGCATCACTTTTCCCACATTTTATGTTACAGCCTTATTCAAAAATGAAATAATTAATTTTTGTCCTCAAAATTCCACACACAATACCCCATAATGTACATTGCGGCATTCATATTAGTCTAGTCAGGCCCTGACTAGACTACCGTAATATGAATGCCGCTATGTCAGGGATGTGACCAAGAACCCGAAGGTCACTCTGTCAGAGCTACAGCAATGCACCAATCAGGCCTGTATGGTAGTAAAAAAAATTTGCCAACATGCACCTCAGACCATGAGAAACTAAATTACTTGGTCTGACGAGACATAGATTGAAGTCTCCGGCATGAATTCCCAGGCATCATGTTTGGAGGAAACCAGACACCGCACATCACCAGGCCAATACCATCCCTACAGTGAAGCATCATGCTGTGGGGATGTTTTCCAGCGGGGGAGGATGACCCCCTCTTCAGGGGTTTGGTTTACAAACTTTCAGCCCCACCTAAAACAAAATTCACCAGCCGCCACTGATTATGATGCATTCTCATTTTAGGCAAAGTATAAGACAATACTTTCTCAAAAGTATAATTGTAACCAGGAATAAGTCTTCAAGTAACAATATTCAAATACTAACATTGTTGGGTAAGACGGAATTTGGTTTTATTCTGAATCCAGTGAAACAGATTGGTGGTTTTAGCTGATATAAAGACTTTCAGGTGCTTATATATGTTTAAGTATTTGGCAGACGCTTTTATCCAAAGCGACATACATAAAAAATACATATAAAACAATCACTGTAAACATGATCATTTAAGGGAAGAATGTAATAATAATAATGATAATAATAATAATATATTTTATTTATAAAAAGAACTTTAACATTGAGTAAACAACCTCAAAGTGCTACGGTGTATTAAAAAAAAAAAAAATAAAAAAGATAATAAAAAAAAAAAAAAAAAAAAAAACTAGAACAGCCAAATAGCTAAAACTAGTATGCATATACCTAAAAAAAAGGCTTTTTAAAAAAAAAAAAGAAAGTAGGGTTTTTAAGCCTTTTTTAAAAGCATCCACAGTCTGTGGTGCCCTCAGGTGGTCAGGGAGAGCGTTCCACAGACTGGGAGCGGCAGAGCAGAAAGCCCGGTCTCCCATTGTTCGTAGCTTTGTCGTCGGAGGTTGGAGGAAGTTAGCCTGTCCTGTCCTGTAATACAAAATATCAATACAAAGTGTCAAGACAGAATAAACTCTCTGCTGCTGCAGCAACAGAGATACAGTCTATAGGTCCCTAAGATATATAGATATCTAATGTATTCATTGCTTATGTAGGATATACGCATGTATATATAACCTAATCATGTTGTTTCTTGAACATAAAAATAGCTGATCGTTTTTTTTCCCCCTTCTCTGGGATTATAGTCACAGTTTTGATCTCGGGCGTCTGGTCACTTATAGCATATAAGAATATTCTATTATTGTTAAGAAAACTATGAATAATAAAACTTAAAGTCAGTTTTATTATTCATAGTTTGCCTACTTAAATTTGTGAAATTAGTGATTGTACTGCTCAAAAAAAAGAAGAAAAAAAAAGATTATATATATGTGTATATGTATGTATGTATGTATGTATGTATGTATGTATATATATATATATATATATATATATATATATATATATATATATATGTATATACATGTATGTATGTATGTATGTGAATGTGTATGTACGTATATATGTATGTATATATACATATATATGTATCTGTTTATATATTTGTTTTATTTTTTTATGATTATTATTATTATTATTAAAGTATTATTTCTTTTTTTTAAATTTAATTGATGTATTTGTAGATATTACTTTGTTTTTTTTGCTGTTTCTTTCTTTTTTTGGGGGGGGGGTGGTATGGTTGGGATACAAACAAAAAATATTTTGACATTTAGGGCAGCTAGACAACAGATATATGATGTATGTGAATATAATGTAATGGATAGGAATGTCTGATGCTGGATGTCAATAAAAATAAAATGAAAAAATAAAATAAAACACGCCAAAACATGTGTCCTTTATGACAAAACAACCGCGTGAAAATCAGTGAGGTAAAATGAATTAAATGCGCTGACAGTTCAACGCTCCTGCCAAATGAATTGCACTGAGTGGAGCGGATCACCACTCCAAGATGGCGGCCCCGCGTCTCGTCAGCGCCAGTAGGCAGTAGCGCTTGATGTTCGCGTCTACTTATAAAGATGTCTATGGGTGTGGAAACAAGGGGTACCTCCACTTCCTGCCACGTAACGGCGCATGCGCAACAGATGACCACTCATTTGACGACGTGTACCCGGTGAGTACAAGTAGTACGGGTACTTCAGCGCTCCCTGGAACCAGCCCGCCGTAAAACCTTCACAAAAAAACCCCCTTAAAGACAGCTATAGAATGGGAGGCGCACAGAGCGTGGAGATACCGGGAGGCGGCTCAGAGGGCTACCACGTCCTCCGGGTGAGTTTTGCATGCGTCCGTATCCGGCTCTTAGCTGTTAGCTTAGCATTGCTAATTCCCCCCCCAACACAACACTGTGTTGACGATGGGGGCTGTGACGTCACGGCGGGCCTTATGTGCCAAACAACTGATTAGGTTGTTTTAATTTGTGACATTTGCATCTGGTAAAATGTGCCTAAGTTACTAAAATACTGTATGTAACTTAGCTAGGCTGAGTGGCACCTGCCGGGTTTAGGAAAAGGCTCCTATCTTAGGGACGTCAGCATGTGTTTAGCGGCATTACGTTAACATTGTAAATAGTTGCTTATAAATGTCCACATTATTAAGATAATTGGCGGGCTTTTTAATGCTAGCTAGGTTAGCATCAGTCGCATAATGCTAACATGCTAACGGGTTTGGACGTACTGACACCAACATTTTAGCATAATATCAGTACTAATTAAGTATGTACAGTCGTGGTCAAAAGTTGACATACACTTGTAAATAATTTAATGTCATGGCTGTCTTGAGTTTCCAATAATTCCTACAACTCTTTCTTTTTTTGTGATATAGAGCATAGTTTTTCAACCACTGTGCCGCAGCCCGTGGAAGATTATCTAATTTCACCTATTTGGATTAAAAACATTTTTTGCAAACCAGTAATTATAGTCTGCAAACTGTGTTGTTGTTGAGTGTCGGTGCTGTCGAGAGCTCGGCAGAGTAACCGTGTAATACTCTTCCATATCAGTAGGTGGCAGCCGGTAGTTAATTGCTTAGTAAATGTCGGAAACAGCGGAAGGCAGTGTGCAGGTAAAAAGGTGTCTTATGCTTAAACCAAAAATAAACAAAAAGATGAGTGCCCCTAAGAAAAGTTATTGAAGCTTACGGAAGGCTATGCAGAACGAACCTAAAACTGAACTGGCTACAAAGTAAACAAAAACAGAATGCTGGACGACAGCAAAGACTTACTGTGGAGCAGAGACGGCGTCCACAAAGTACACCCAAACATGACATGACAATCAACAATGTCCCCACAAAGAAGGATGAAAACTGAAATATTCCTGATTGCTAAAACAAAGTAGATGCGGGAAATACCGCTCAAAGGAAGACATGAAACTGCTACAGGAAAATACCAAAAAAAGAGAAAAAGCCACCAAAATAGGAGCGCAAGACAAGAACTAAAACACTTCACACAGGAAAACGGCAAAAAACTCAATCATTCATGGTGTGATGTGACAGGTGGTGACAGTACACCTACTTTGAGACAAGAGTTATATTGATGCATGCTTGGTTATGCTTCAAAGTCATATCCAACAATTGCAACAACAACTTTTTACTGTCAACCAAGTTTATGATTTCTGCTGGTGGCGTAACTCCGGATTTTTTCAACGCAAAAAATGTGCCTTGCCTCAAAAAAGGTTGAAAAACACCGATATAGAGTGATTGGAGGACATACTTGTTGGTCACAAAAAAACAGTCACGAAGTTTGGTTCTTTTATGAATATATTATGGGTCTACTGAAAATGTGACCAAATCTGCTGGGTCAAAAGTATACATACAGCAATGTTAATATTTGGCAAGTTTCACCGCAAATAGGCACCTTTTGGTAGCCATCCACAAGCTTCTGCTTGAATTTTTGACCACTCCTCTTGACAAAATTGGTGCAGTTCAGCTAAATGTGTTGTTTTTCTGATATGGACTTGTTTCTTCAGCATTGTCCACACGTTTAAGTCAGGACTTTGGGAAGGCCATTCTAAAACCCTTAATTCTAGCCTGATGTAGCCATTCCTTTACCACTTTTGACGTGTGTTTGTGGTCATTGTCCTGTTGGAACACCCAACTGCGCCCAAGACCCAACCTCCGGGCTGATGATTTTAGCTTGTCCTGAAGAATTTTTTCATTGTCCCATTTACTCTCTGTAAAGCACCAGTTCCAATGGCAGCAAAACAGGACCAGAGTATAATACTACCACCACCATGCTTGACGGTAGGTATGGTGTTCCTGGGATTCACCTTTTCTCCTCCAAACATACTGCTGGGTATTTTGGCAAAGCAGCTCAATTTTTGTTTCATCTGACATCACATGGACAAAGATAAGACCTTCTGGAGGAAAGTTCTGTAGTCAGATGAAAGGAAATTTGAGCTGTTTGGCCACAATACCCAGCAATATGTTTGGAGGAGAAAAGGTGAGGCCTTTAATCCCAGGAACACCATTCCTACCGTCAAGCATGGTGGTGGTAGTATTATGTTCTGGGCCTGTTTTGCTGCCAATGGAACTGGTGCTTTACAGAGAGTAAATGGGACAATGAAAAAGGAGGATTACCTCCAAATTCTTCAGGACAACCTAAAATCATCAGCCCGGAGGTTGGGTCTTGGGCGCAGTTGGGTGTTCCAACAGGACAATGACCCCAAACACACGTCAAAAGTGGTAAAGGAATGGCTAAATCAGGCTAGAATTAAGGTTTTAGAATGGCCTTCCCAAAATCCTGATTTAAACATCTGGACAATGCTGAAGAAACAAGTCCATGTCATAAAACCAACACATTTAGCGGAACTGCACCAATTTTGTCATGAGGAGTGGTCAAAAATTCAAGCAGAAGCTTGTGGATGGCTACCAAAAGCGCCTTATTGCAGTGAAACTTTCCAAGGGACACGTAAGCAAATATTAACATTGTTGTATGTATACTTTTGACCAAGCACATTTGCTCACATTTTCAGTAGACCCATAATAAATTCATAAAAGAACCAAACTTCATGAATGTTTTTTGTGACCAACAAGTATGTGCTCCAATCACTCTATCACAAACAAATAAGAGTTGTAGAAATGATTGGAAACTCAAGACAGCCATGGCATTATGTTCTTTACAAGTGTATGTAAACTTTTGACCACGACTGTATGTGTGTAAAATGTTAAAGATTAGTTGACTGGCATGCCTGCAAGGGTTAACAGACAGGTCCTGTAAAGACGATTCCAGTGTTATGAATATAATTTTCCTGTGATATATATTAAGAAAGTTATGGATCATTAAAACCGGTAAAAACCGGTACGTCTGACTATGGTAGCCGTAATGCGTCGACAATCCATCAAGCAGTACGGCTTCGTAGCTTATGAAAGTCGAACTAAAACATTTTGACAGAGTTTTGGGCATTGTGTGTAATGTTCTATATTCTCAATGAAACATCAAAGTTTTGGGCTTGCTTGCTTACGAGTACTTGCTAGCGTCATTTATTGAGCAAGGGGCGTCACCCTGCAGTCAACATATCTCTTATGTGTGACTGCCATACTGCTCGCACTTATCATGACACCTTTTACCCAATAAAATTGCTTTGAGGACGTTAAGCACAACCAGTATTAGGTGCACCAAGTTATAAGGCAGACTGTCGATTTTTGAGAAAATGAAATTATTTTAAGTGGGCCTTATAGTCCGAAAAAACTGTACTTCCCCATTATAAGATTTGGACAAACTTTATTGATTGCAGGAAGAAATCATTAAAAAGAACGCTCTCAAAAGCATTCAAAAAGAGGAAAAATTCAAATGTAATAAACAATACCAACTATGCAAAAGAGATATTATATAATAAGAATACAATAGAATGGGTAGACCATATAATAAAATGAATTAAAAGGGTTCACAAATAGACAAGGAATGAATAGGTATAAAAAGTAAATACAATGTCTATTTACTAAGTAAGGAGAGATGACATTGAGCAAATGTAATAATAATAATAAAAAACAGTATTATCTGTTACAGAAAGGTGAGATATTGTACAGCTGGATGGAGTGGAATTAATGAAGTCCTGTAATGTTCACTGTGGGAGAAGCCTGTTGGAGAATGAACTCCGCTGCCCCTCTATTGTCTTTATGATGGATTGTCTCTGCAGGTTCAGGAGAACTCGCCTGGCCACCGAGCAGGACTGGAACCTTTCTTCGATTTCATCGTCTCCATCAACAACACCCGATTGGTAAGGCAGCAGTTAAAGGGGAACATTATCACAATTTCAGAAGGGTTAAAACCATTAAAAATCAGTTCCCAGTGGCTTATTTTATTTTTCGAAGTTTTTTTCAAAATTTTACCCATCACACAATATCCCTAAAAAAAGCTTCAAAGTGCCTGATTTTAACCGTCGTTATATACACCCGTCCATTTTCCTGTGACGTCACATAGTGATGCCAACTCAAACAAACATGGCGCATAGAACAGCAAGGTATAGCGACATTAGCTCGGATTCAGACTCGGATTTCAGCGGCTTAAGCGATTCAACAGGTTACGCATGTATTGAAACGGATGGTTGTAGTGTGGAGGCAGGTAGCGAAAACGAAATTGAAGAAGAAACTGAAGCTATTGAGCCATATCGGTTTGAACCGTATGCAAGCGAAACCGACAAACGACACGACAGCCAGCGACACGGGAGAAAGCGAGGACTAATTTGGCGATCGCCTTCTAACCAACGATTGGTATGTGTTTGTTTGGCATTAAAGGAAACTAACAACTATGAACTAGGTATACAGCATATGAAATACATTTGGCAACAACATGCACTTTGAGAGTGCAGACAGGCCAATTTTCATCAATTAATATATTCTGTAGACATACCCTCATCCGCTGATCTGTCCAGTTTTGGAGTTGATGTCAGCAGGCCAGGGAAGCTAGGGTCGATATTCTTCTCTTGATCATCTTCGGTGGCATAAGGGACGGTGTGAGCCAAGACATCCAGGGGGTTTAGCTCGCTCGTCTGCGGGAACAAACTGCCGCCATTGCTTGCCGTGCTACCGAGGTCCTTTGTCCCTGAATTGCTCACACACTCCGGCAGATTCAATGGGGGTCTGGCGGCAGATTTCTTTGACTTTATCGTTGGAAATGCATCTGCTTTGAGTGTCTCAGGATATCCACACATTCTTGCCATCTCTCTCGTAGCATAGCTTTCGTCGGTAAAGTGTGCGGAACAAACGACTGACCATTTCGTCGGCTTTCCCCACACCCTCGTATTTTGAACAAGTTTCGTCCAATTTCTTGCCACTTTCACATCTTTGGGCCTCTGGTGCAACTTGAATCCGTCCCTGTTCGTGTTGTTATACCCTCCGACAACACACCGACGAGGCATGATGTCTCCAAGGTACGGAAAACAGTCGAAAAAACGGAAAATAACAGAGCTGATTTGACTCGGTGTTTGAGAAAATGGCGGATTGCTTCCCGATGTGACGTCACGTTGTGACGTCATCGCTCCGAGAGCGAATAATAGAAAGGCGTTTAATTCACCAAAATTCACCCATTTAGAGTTCAGAAATCGGTTAAAAAAAAAAGAGGTCTTTTTTCTGCAACATCAAGGTGTATATTGACGCTTACATAGGTCTGGTGATAATGTTCCCCTTTTAATCATGTGAACACAAACCTACTCCCTGATCGCCTCTTCTACACCTCCCTGCAGAACAAGGACAACGACACCTTGAAGGACCTGCTCAAAGCCAGCGTAGAGAAACCAGTCAAGATGCTGGTTTACTCCTCAAAGACCCTGGAGCTGCGGGAGTCCACCGTCACGCCCAGCAACCTGTGGGGGGGCCAGGGTCTGCTTGGGGTTTCAATTCGCTTCTGCAGTTTTGAGGGAGCCAATGAGAACGTTTGGCACGTTCTGGTACGTAAACCGCGCCGTCGCGGCCGTTGTGTTCACGTGGCTCAGCGCTCACTCGCTTTACGCCCCACAGGAGGTGGAGCCCAATTCCCCCGCAGCCCTTGCCGGTTTACGGCCACACACCGACTACATTATCGGAGCTGACACTGTAATGAACGAGGTGGGCTACTATAAGACGTTATGGTCACGTGTATTCTTAACCTGGTGACCATGATGGTGTCTTCTTCCCGTGCAGTCTGAGGACTTGTTCTCTCTGATAGAGAGCCATGAAGGAAAGGGCTTGAAGCTTTACGTGTACAACACCGACACCGACAACTGCAGAGAAGTGGTCATCACGCCCAATGGTGCCTGGGGAGGAGAGGGGAGGTAATACACTTTATGTCCTCCATGCATTTCCTACTGCTAAGTGCGGAAGGTAACTACACTCTTGACCAGGCCTGGGCAATTATTTTGACTCAGGGGCCAAATCTAGAGAAAAAAATGTGTCTGGGGGCCGGTATATCTATTTTTAGGAAAACTAATACAAAATCTCACACTAAAGTCTGATTGAATGCTAAAAATGTTATGACAGACCGCCTTAAAAACAGAATGGAATTTTAATTTTTTCTATGAACGATAAAACCCTGAATATTGAGAACATATGAACGTCACACCCCCTCTCAATCGACATATTTTACAATCAAGCCAAATGCAACAAAAATGCAACAAACACAGCGAAATATAAACGTGAAGGGTAAAAAACATCTACAATCTGATATATGTGATTTCACTAAACTTTAGAACTTTCTTGTAAAAATCTCCTTCCACGTCTGTCCCTGACACCCACATTTCAGGCTGGCTGCTCTGGAAACACTTTGTGGAAATGCTCCCCATCTACACCACCAGCCACACCCTAAGATTTTTTGTTAAAATAAAGCCAATAATGCAATTTTTTCTGGTCCCTTTTATTTAGAAAAGTATCAAAATAATATTTGTATCAGGACAACACTAGTCACTAAAATATCATGCAAAAGTGCAGATTCCAACCATTGAAATATGTTGTATAGTTCAAGACTTATGGTAATTTGAAAACATCACTGCACATCATAATAGCAGCTACACTTTCCATCTTAAAGATCTAAAAAAAAAATTGGGACTGTCCGGCGGGCCAGATTGAAAAGCTTAACGGGCCGCATGTGGCCCCCGAGCCTTAATTTGCCCAGATCTGGTCCTGACTGTCAATCACAGAGCACCTGTATAGAAACTAGGGTCGACTCGACGCCAACATTTTGGTACCGCTGGCGCCGATAACGATCAGCTGTTTTGAATAAGATCCCGGTCGAACCTCCGGCTGATGGGACAACTTTGACAAGCAAAACGTTTTGCTTTATGTTTTAAGAAAGGTGCGGCATCATCTCATGTGTCCAACTCTTATTTAACAAACTCAAAGTGTTTACAAAGTACAGAGAAGATCCATCCATTTTCTACCGCTTATTCCCTTCGGGGTCGCGGGGGACGCTGGAGCCTATCTCAGCTACAATCGGGCAGAAGGCGGGGTACACCCTGGACAAGTCGCCACCTCATCACAGGGCCAACACAGATAGACAGACAACATTCACACTCACATTCACACACTAGGGCCAATTTAGTGTATTGAAATGTAATTTGATTATATTGGTCCCTAATTGCTTTTGTATTTTTCCACCTTCTCCAAAGGTTTTTCACCTTACAACTATTCAATGGAAAAAAGAGACAATCAAGTCCAAAATAAAAGGTGAAACAGATTTGTCTCATCATTGGATTAAAACAAAGAGTGAAGTCCCAGTGTAACCCATACTTGCCAACCTTGAGACCTCTGAATTCAGGAGATAGGGGGCGGGGTTGAGGTAGCGGGGGGTGTACATATTTTCAAGTTTTTTATATATATATATATATATATATATATATATATATTAAATAATACGTTCACGAAAGAGTATATCCGTTCGGCCACCGTGTTCAATGGAGAAGTCTGATCTACAAAATTTGCAGGCAGCATACCCCTTTCCCTTCGAGCTGTCCTGGATGAACTGAAATTATTTTTTCCAATCATTTTGGAACTTGCAAGCGTACTTCTTCTTACTCGTCATCGCCATGTCTCTTCTTCGTTCTTCTGCTTCGTCTCTGTTATGTTTTTGGACATTACTACTTGCCGTAGTTTTGAAGCAATGCATGATGGGAATCCGGATGTTGTGTGTCAGTGTATTAACGTGCCGGCTGGAATAAAGACACGCTGAGAAATAGCTCCGTGCCTGCCTACTTTATGGGTTATAGATAAACCTATGGATAATGGAGACATATATGTGCAGTTGTGCACTGAGCTCCAAAAGCCGTAGATGTTATGTGGCTGGGCCGGCACGGGTGGAACTCGGGAGAAATTCAGGAGAATGGTTGCCCCGGGACATTTTCGGGAGGGGCACTGAAATTCGGGAGTCTCCCGGGAAAATCGGGAGGGTTGGCAAGTATGGTGTAACCTCTGGTCAAAAAGTCAAAACCCTTTTCAAGTTTAGGGGAGAGCACAAACAAACAACATAACTTGACAGTAAGAAGTAGTACTGCTGCTACTCACATCGAAGATCAATCTAGATAAACATTTTGAACCTAAAAGAGATAATCTTATTCATCTCATATGTGAATCAAAACTTATTCTACTATTTATTTATGAGAACGGTAGTATTTAGTATCCATTGATTTAAATTGTGTTACAAATAGAGAGCAAGAAGTAAACACGTGTACGTAATTGCTATGAAGTGGAAAGTGGGTAAGACTAAATCAATCAATGTTTATTGATATAGCCCTAAATCACAAGTGTCTCAAAGGGCTGCACAAGCCACAACGACATCCTCTGTACAGAGCCCACATAAGGGCAAGGAAAAACTCACCCCAGTGGGACGTCGATGTGAACGACTATGAGAAACCTTGGAGAGGACTGCATATGTGGGTAACCCCGCCCCTCTAGGGGAGACCGAATGCAATGGATGTGGAGTGGGTCTGACATAATATTGTGAGAGTCCAGTCCATCGTGTAAATAAGCTCTGCTTCGTCTCACTCCTTTTAGAACAAGTTGTAATTAGAAAATAGAAATATGTGATCTATCTAGGGGTGTAACGGTACGTGTATTTGTATTGAACCGTTTCGGTACGGGGGTTCCGGTTCGGTTCGGAGGTGTACCGAACGAGTTTCCACACGGACATATTAAGTAGCGTAACGCACGTTGTGTAAACAATGCACACCGAGGCACAACACACGACATGCTAGCAGCTAACGAGCTACGATAGACTGACCATACGTCCTCTTTTCACCGGGCATGTCCTCTTTTGCGGGGCTGTCCGGGCGGAGTTTCTTAAATGCCTCAAATGTCCGGCATTTTGAGTTACGGTTGCGTGTTGCGGACGTTATCTCCTTCTGTTGTTGACTATTTTTTTCATACGGGGTTGATGTGGAAATTGTTGCTTCGGCATTTTGTAGGTGTGGCACCGAACGGAGATGTTGACGTTCAGTTTCAAGCACTCTTCATTCTCTAGCGGGTGACTTTTCAAATGATGCTACAAATTAGCAGTGCTGCTACTTTTTGTAGCAACGCTTTTGCCGCATAATTGTTCAACATATTCCCGCTTGAAGCCAAACCACCGCCAGACGATCCACCCTGTGCTGTTTTTCTTGGGAATTAATTCTTTCTCCATTTGTTACCAGATTGGCACCTTCTCTCTTTCGTATTACCACTCGCAACACACTGTTAGCACCACAGCTAATGTTACCCATGTAGCTACCTCTCTGTTCGGGGAGGGCGTGTGACGTTGCACGCGTGACGTATGTAAGAAGGTGCGCTTGTTTTTCACGTCTCTGTCACACATGCAGTGTAATACCCGCAGCTAAAAGCAACTGTGTGAGAACATATACTCGAATATCACGATATAGTCATTTTCTATATCGCACAGAGACAAACCCGCAATATATCGAGTATATCGATATATCGCCCAGCCCTAGTTGAAACTACACTCGTGTTGATGGAGGTCGATTTTACCACGGATACAAGTATTTTTTAAGTATCTGTGTTCATGTGGACATAGCTTTAAAATGCAATTTAAAGGTGCTTTTTGCAAGGTTTACGCGGATGCCAATATGCAATAACTTTCCAATGTGTTGTAATCAATATCCCGCCCTCTTACGGCTTTCTGCACCTCACAACGTAACTATTTTAAAGGGGAACATTATCACCAGACCTATGTAAGCGTCAATATATACCTTGATGTTGCAGAAAAAAGACCATATATTTTTTTAACCGATTTCCGAACTCTAAATGGGTGAATTTTGGCGAATTAAACGCCTTTCTAATATTCGCTCTCGGAGCGATGACATCACAACGTGGCGTCACATCGGGAAGCAATCTGCCATTTTCTCAAGCACCGAGTCAAATCAGCTCTGTTATTTTCCGTTTTTTCGACTGTTTTCCGTACCTTGGAGACATCATGCCTCGTCGGTGTGTTGTCGGAGGGTGTAACAATACGAACAGGGACGGATTCAAGTTGCACCAGTGGCCCAAAGATGCGAAAGTGGCAAGAAATTGGACGTTTGTTCCGCACACTTTACCGACGAAAGCTATGCTACGACAGAGATGGCAAGAATGTGTGGATATCCTGCGACACTCAAAGCAGATGCATTTCCAACGATAAAGTCAAACAAATCTGCCGCCAGACCCCCATTGAATCTGCCGAAGTGTGTGAGCAATTCAGGGACAAAGGACCTCGGTAGCACGGCAAGCAATGGCGGCAGTTTGTTCCCGCAGACGAGCGAGCTAAACCCCCTATCGACCCTAGCTTCCCTGGCCTGCTGACATCAACTCCAAAACTGGACAGATCAGCTTTCAGGAAAAGAGCGCGGATGAGGGTATGTCTACAGAATATATTAATTGATGAAAATTGGGCTGTCTGCACTCTCAAAGTGCATGTTGTTGCCAAATGTATTTCATATGCTGTAAACCTAGTTCATAGTTGTTAGTTTCCTTTATTGCCAAACAAACACATACCAATCGTTGGTTAGAAGGCGATCGCCGAATTCGTCCTCGCTTTCTCCCGTGTCGCTGGCTGTCGTGTCGTTTTCGTCGGTTTCGCTTGCATACGGTTCAAAACGATATGGCTCAATAGCTTCAGTTTCTTCTTCAATTTCGTTTTCGCTACCTGCCTCCACACTACAACCATCCGTTTCAATACATTCGTAATCTGTTGAATCGCTTAAGCCGCTGAAATCCGAGTCTGAATCCGAGCTAATGTCGCTATAGTTTGCTGTTCTTTCCGCCATGTTTGTTTGTGTTGGCTTCACTATGTGACGTCACAGGAAAATGGACGGGTGTATATAACGATGGTTAAAATCATTTTTAGGGATATTGCGTGATGGGGAAAATTTTGAAAAAAACTTTGAAAAATATAATAACTGATTTTTAATGGTTTTAACAATTCTGAAATTGTGATAATGTTCCCCTTTAATGTTGACAATGTGTATTCATTTAATAAAAGAGACTATTAAAAATGTTGTTTACTATTTTCCCTAAACTACACACCGAGGCTATAGTGTTTCATCCGATCATTTGATACAACTACCGGTAAGTTAATTGATAACTGCAGCCCTATATTCAAATCTCAACGCTGGCCTCCATGGGGCCCAGGAAACATCAAGAACGTTGTTTTAATTGCTTCTGTGCGTTATAAGACACTAAATTAAATCAAAGCTCTGTTTTACCCGTACACACACAGCTGAAGCCAGAGATTTTGAAAATCTCCACTTTCGCTGGACAAAAATCTACATTTGCGTGTGGACCAGAAGCCAAAAAACATACAATAATTATTTTAGAATTTCTGTATTCATGTAGGCATGGCTTTATTTGAAGCAATACGACTTTGAATATTCTGTGTTAATTTTTTACATAGAAAAATCGAGATTGATTGATTGATTGAGACTTTTATTAGTAGGTTGCACAGTGAAGTACATATTCCGTACAATTGACCACTAAATGGTAACACCCGAATAAGTTTTTCAACTTGTTTAAGTCGGGGTCCACTTAAATTGATTCATGATACAGATATATACTATCATCATAATACAGTCATCACACAAGATAATCATCAGGGTGTATACATTGAATTATTTACATTATTTACAATTCGGGGTGTGGTGGGGGGGGGTTAGGTTTGGTTGTTATCATCAGTCATCAACAATTGAGAACAGAGAAATGGATATTGAAACAGTGTAGGTCTGACTTGGTAGGATATGGACAGCAAGTAGTGGACATAGAGAGAGAGAGATCAGAAGGCATAAGAAAAATATCTGCATTTGATTGTTTACATTTGATTATTAACAACAATCCGGGGAGGGTGTTAGTTTAGGGTTGAAGTTGCCTGGAGGTGTACTTTTATTGCGGTTTTGAAGGAGGATAGAGATGCCCTTTCTTTTATACCTGTTGGGAGCGCATTCCACATTGATGTGGCATAGAAAGAGAATGAGTTAAGACCTTTGTTAGATCGGAATCTGGGTTTAACGTGGTTTGTGGAACACCCCTTGGTGTTGTGGTTATGGCGATCATTTACGTTAAGGAAGTAGTTTGACATTTACTTCGGTATCAGGGAGGTGTAGCGGATTTTATAGACTAGGCTCAGTGCAAGTTGTTCTACTCTGTCCTCCACCCTGAGCCAGCCCACTTTGGAGAAGTGGGTAGGAGTGAGGTGGGATCTGGGGTGGAGGTCTAGAAGTAATCTGACTAGCTTGTTCTGGGATGTTTGGAGTCTAGATTTGAGGGTTTTGGAGGTGCTAGGGTACTAGGAGGTGCATGCGTAATCAAAAAAGGGTTGAACGAGAGTTCCCGCCAGAATCTTCATGGTGCTTTTGTTGACCAGAGAGGAGATTCTATAGAGACATCTCGTTCGTTGGTTGACCTTTTTGATTACTTTGGTTGCCATTTTATCACAGGAAAGATTAGCCTCTAGAATGGAACCTAGGTAGGTGACCTCATCTTTCCTGGTGATAACAATGTCACCCACTTTTATAGTGAAGTCATTGACTTTCTTAAGGTTGATGTGGGACCCAAACAGGATGGATTCTGTTTTACCCAAGTGTATGGATAGCTTGTTGTCAGCGAGCCAGGAGCAAGTTCTACAGAGTTCAGCACTGAGGATTTTCTCCACCTGTGACTTGTCCCTGTCTGATACCAGCAGGGCCGAGTCATCCACAAACAAGAACAATTCACAGTCGCATGCTGATGACAAGTCGTTTATGTATACTAGGAACAGTAAAGGCCCCAATATACTGCCTTGGGGGACTCCACAGCTCACTAAGAGGGGGGGGGACACGGTGCCGTTCACCTCTACCACCTGTTCTCTCCCCTCCAAGTAAGATTGCATCCAGCTCGATGAGGTTTTGTCAAATCCGATTGCTCTGAGTTTATCCAACAGTATAGCGTGGTCAACGGTGTCAAAGGCCTTCTGAAGATCCAGCATGACCATGCCGCAGTATTTGCCCGCGTCCACCTCATGTTTGATGTGGTCGGTCAGATAGAGAAGGCACGTGTCAGTGGAGTGGTTAGTTCAATTGTTTGTTTTTTAATATTGAATGAACAGAATAAAAATAAACAAAATAATATTCAAACTTTTATCTGGGCAGAATGTTTAAATTACAGTATCTGCCAGAGTCTGAAATCTGGATCATGATCAAAAATGAAATGATTCATTCATTTTTAACTCCACAAATCACAATCTGTTCTCAACTTTAGTGCAGTTAACAAACTTAAAACTCTGCCAGAACCTAACCTCCTCCGTGCGAGTTAATACATCTGTTTACAGCTTACATTGTTAATTAAAGTGGGTTTTCTAAACAGTCACGCTAAACATTTGGTCCAATTTGTATTTAGTAGTTTGGGAATTAGGACCTGGAGACAAATCAAGATGCTACTTTGGGCTACGTTTATAGTCATTGAATTAAAGCAGCAGTAAAGAACAATTGGCTTTTTTTGCTCCAGGGCCTCGCTCACAGTTGTAAAGTGTAAGTTAAATACAAACCGCTGATAAAAAATGTGTGTCTTAAAGGGGAACTGCACTTTTGTTGCCTATCATTCACAATCCTTATGTAAGACAAGCACATGTTTTTCTTTTTTTTTAATGCATTCTGACTACACTAGCAAGAGTCAGCTAACAACGCTCTATTCTGCCTGTAAAGCGCTCTTAAAACATCCTAAGAACATCCATCAATGATTCTCTTCTTTAAACTTTTCTTTTCTTTCTGGACGTAGACCACGTCCAGAAAACCCTGTGTCTGGATACAACATTAATTTGAGTTGTTTACCATGTAAGCCCAAAACAAAACTGCTCTCGACATGGAAGACGTGGAATACACATTTAAGAACACACACGTGATTACTTTTGCTACAGTTTAGCTTGTCTAAATGCTACATTTCATTTGTTTTAAAACAAGACAGTAGCTGACATTTTGTTCATTTCTACTGTTTACATTTTGATGTTGAATTATTTTCAAACATAAACATGACTGCAAGATATTTGTTATTTCATGCTATAAATCACAAATGGCTATTCAGATAAAGGAAGTTAGCTCATAGAATAAACATTGTTTGTACTCTTAATGATTTTTTTGCATTTGGAGCAGTTAGAAGTGGAGAGGGAGTCGAAGAGACAGAAATTGGCTATAAAATTCAAGGCAGAGTCCACTAAAGCAGAAACAAAAAGGAAAATGCAAGCTGCTCAGAAATTTGCCAGGAAGGCTCATGTCCGAGACATCCATGCAAAAAATGCCAAAAGTAATGTGTAAATAACTAGATCAGGGGTCGGCAACCTTTACCACTCAAAGAGCCATTTTGACCAGTTTCACAAAAAAAAAAAAAATGGGAGCCACAAAAGTCTTTTAAAATTTAAAATGAAATAACACTGCATACAAAGAATTTTTTTTGCTTTGTGCTATGTATAAGCCGAGGGTCTCAGACACGCGGCCCACACCTTAATATGAAAATTGAATGTTAGTGCGGCCCGCAAGTCTTATATGAATGGCGCTTGACAGCGTCATACTTTTCAACCCTCCCGATTTTTCCGGCAGACTACGAATTTCAGGGCGACTATTCTCTCGAACGTGCCGTGATGATACAGCATTTAGCGCCCTCTACAACCAGCGTGCCGGCCCAGCCACGCGTTGTATGGGGCTTCTGCTTGCTCATGTAAGTGACAGCAAGGCATACTTGGTCAACAACCACACAGGTTACACTGACAGTGGCGGTATAAAAAACTTTAACACTCTAACTAATAATGCACCACACTGTGAACCCACACCAAACAAGAATGACAAACACATTTCAGGAGAACATCTGCACCGTAACACAACAGAACAAATACCCAGAATCCTGTGTAGCCCTAACTCTTCCGGGCTACATTATACACCCCCGCTTCCAAACTCCGCCCACCTCAACCAACGCACAGGGGGGGGGGGGGGGGGGTTTGGTGGTAGCAGGGGTGTATAATGTAGCCCGGAAGAATCAGGGCTGCATGGGATTCTGGTATTCGTTCTGTTGTGTTTATGTTGTGTTAAGGTGCAGATGTTCTCCCGAAATGTGTTTGTCATTCTTGTTTGGTTTTGGTTCAAAGTGTGGCGCATTATTAGTAAGAGTGTTGAAGTTGTTTTATATGGCCACCGTCAGTGTAACCTGTGTGGCTGTTGACCAAGTATGCCTTGCTGTCACTTGCGTGTGCAAGCTGAAGATGCAAATACCAAGAGGCTGGACTGGCATGCTGTTGGTACAGATTGTACAGTATGCTAAATGCTGTATCAGTATGGCACGCCCTTATTATTATTGTAAGGGTGAACCTCGGAGAATATTAATTCTGCGAGAGGCACTGAAATCCGAAAGTTTTCCGGGAAAATCAGGGGGTCGGCAAGTATGCAGCTGGGCCGCATCAGAGTGATCAAAGAGCCGCGGGTTGCTGACCCCTGAACTAGATGAACCATCTGTGGCTGTGAAGTGAACACTAGTAAGGTTGTAAATATTGTAAAGAGTAGGCTAACCCATGTGGTTCCTGTGGATGTGAACACAAGTTGAAATTACTGTAGTGACTAAATAACATAGTGACTGAAACAGACATAGTGATTCATTTGGATGAATATGTTATGTATTTATGTCAACTCTGTTGATCATTTTTCAATTTTTTAAACTCTAAAACATCTTTAAATGGTGCTTTTTTTATGCTAATTTTTGCATGTTCAATTGCTGAAAAACCAGGAGCTCGGGGGGCATTTAGTTAAAATCACATGCCTGATATATAATTATACTTGGTTAATATTCAGGTCACAAAACGTGAATGCAGTACTGTCGGCTATTTTTGGATGTTTTGTAGAGGATTTTATGGGCACAATAGATTACTCTCGTTAGCTACATTGTTAGCCACCTCGTACTTGCAGACTATTACGAATTATAATTTATATAACAAGAAAAACAAGTGTTTATGCTTCACATAGGCATTGTGGATGATAAGCACAAGAAAGTGCAGTTCCCCTTTTAAGAGAGAAAAACCTGGTCAGAGGCCAACAAATGCAAAACTTAAACACCAATCAAATGAGTGATAGTGATGATTACATATTTGTGTTTTACACTAAATAGTGGAAAGGTGTACAAAATGGTTCCAAGTCTTTTACATTTTAACTCTAGCATTAGTGATCATACGACATGGCTGGTTCAACACCAAAGTATGTGAGCCTAAGCCACTTATTACAAGCCAGTTTTCTACTGTCAACATTATTTGAAGCTGTTACTTCACGATAAGGCTCCCAAATAACAAAATACCTAAGAGATTATGCAGCGAGGTCAAAAAAAGCTATTTCTTGTCGCATTTTTCTTCTAAATCATGTCAGGGTTATTTCAAACTCGGTTAATCTCAAAACGTACACATTTGACTCACTATCCTCCCCCTGTCGCAGCCTCGGATGCGGTATTGGCTATGGATACCTGCACAGGATCCCCACCCGACCCTTTGAGGAGGGCAAGAAGATCAGCTTCCCCGGGAGTGCTTCTGGCGAGCCTGTCAGTCCTTTGAAGGACGGCTTCACCGAGGTTTCACGTCTTAACACTAACTACTTGGCTGCTGGCTTGGATTATATGTAATACTTTTTAACGTGGCCAGGTCCAGCTGTCGGCCGTGACCCCGCCTCTCGTTGCACCCACGCTCCCCGCTGGCCTTGAAGATTCGTTGTCGAGCCTGTCAATCAGCACAGCCCCGCCCACCATGCCCAGTGAGCTGCAGACAGGTAAGTCTTCCCCATTTCTCCCTGTCAAAACCCAGTAAACATATTGCACGTTCTTATGGAAAATGCCTTCAGTTTGAAAAGTGCTTACATTTTGGAATATCAAAAAAGTACCATATTATCTTTAAAAAATATATATATAGAATAGTCCAGTCAAGTAGAATAGGAGTCTAAAATTTTTACAGCAATTAATTGAAGGATGCGCTTTCATACAATTTGTACATTAAAGATACTAAAACCAGTAAAATGTAGATCGACTTAATATGATAAACTATCTGAACAAAACGTCCACATCTTAGCTTTGTGTTATAGCTAACAACGCAAATTGGTGTAGCATCTTATCCAGGGGTCTTCAACAGGGGGTCCGCAGAGGTACTACATGGGGGTTGTGAAGTTTTTAGTTCATTAGACCAAGGTTTTGTAACCACTGCTAGTGTGCCACGGGAGATTATCTAATTTTATCTATTTGGGTTACAAATATTTTTTGCAAACAAGTAATTATAGTCTGCAAATGATGTATTGTTGTTGAGTGTCAGTGCTGTCTAGCGCTCGGCAGAGTAACCGTGTAATACTCTTCCATATCAGTAGGTGGCAGCCGGTAGCTAATTGCTTTGTAGATGTCGGAAACAGCGGGAGGCAGCATACAGGTAAAAAGGTGTCTAATGCTTAAACCAAAAATAAACAAAAGGTGAGTGCTCCTAAGAAAAGGCATTGAAAATTAGGGAAGGCTATGCAGAACCAGACTAAAACCGAACTGGCTACAAAGTAAACAAAAACAGAATGTTGGACAACAGCAAAGACTTACTGCGGAGCAAAGACGGCGTCCACAAAGTACATCCGAACATGACATAACAATCAACAATGTCTCCACGAAGGAGGATAAAAACAACAAAAATATTCTTAATTGCTAAAACAAAGTAGATGCGGGAAATATCGCTCAAAGGAAGACATGAAACTGCTATAGGAAAATACCAAAAAAAAGAGAAAAAGCCACCAAAATAGGAGCGCAAGACAAGAACTTAAACACTACACACCTGAAAACACAAAACAACTCCAGATAAGACACGGTGTGATGTGACAGGTCATGACAGTACACCTACTTTGAGACAAGAGCTATATTGATACATAGTTGGTTATGGTTTAAATTCATATCCAACAATTGTGACAACGACTTTTTACTGTCAACTGAGTTTCGTTTTTTAAAGATTTCTGTTGGTGGTGTGCCTCTGGTTTTTTTCAATGCAAAAAATGTGCCTTGGCTCAGAAAAGGTTTAAAATCACTGCATTAGACTTTATTTTAATACATTTTTTGTCCTTTAAATGTGCTAGTTTGATGCTATTATACATTGGCTTTGCTATTGACGTGCTACTTATCATGGTGATTTAAAAAAAATAAAGTTATTTGTTAATAAAAACTACAACTAAGATGCAGGTTGCAATCAAACCGCTGGTGTGTAATAATCAAAATACTCACAGAATAACAGTTTTTAAGGCACAACCAAAAAGACGACACACCATAAACTAAACACTGCTGCCATCTAATGTCTTGGTCTTGCAACTGTAATTGCAACTTAGTGTCATACCGTACTTGTAAATGAGACTCAGAAATGTAATGAAACAAGCTATAACAACTGGACAGCAGTCATCATAATCAGCTCGTTCTTAAAGGGGAACTGCACTTTTTGGGGGAATTTTGCGTATCGTTCACAATCATTATGTAACGTAACGTGCAACCGAAGGCACCGAAACATGGCACCGCTGGATCTTACATGAATCAGTGCCCGGTAGTACCGGCTGGTTTCGGTCGGTGCCAAAAAAAAGTACCAGATCCAGTGCCCATCCCTTTTTGACAAAGCATGATCGTAGTGTAAGACAGTTTTATTTTGTAAATGTAGTTAAGCCGGGTGTATAACCTAGCGCTTTTATTTTGAAGCCGATTGGTTTGAGATAGTGTCTTGATATGTTTTAATGTCGGATCGACTGTTTGCAATAAAAAAAGTCGACTTCCTGCCGACCGTCTTTCATTTTTGTTGAGCTTTTATGTCATCTTACTTACTAAATCAGTCACAGTAACAATCTAAATGTTGTGTTATCACTGCACCTTAATCGTAAACTGAACATGGAAGTGAAGTACCACCCACCTTAGAATGAGCGCAAAGCAGGCGTTTGCTGCAGCGAAAAAGAGTCCTTTCTTGTAGGGAGAACAACTTGCCATGGCTTTGAACCTGATATTTTCATAAGGTAGACTTTCTTATGTCCATTTCTGCTGGCTTGTGGCTCATGAATAGCAAGTGAACTGCAGCCAAGTTCCCCCTGCTATGGCACGGGCCGAGGTTTTGCTTTAATCGCCCGTTTAAAACATTTGGCGCCGTTATTGAAATGTATAGCTAACGTGTTATCGTGTTAACTTTGACAGCCCTAATTAAAACCATCACAGATGTCATCACAAGCGTTAATGACGATTTACAACCAGTTCATGTCTATTTGGACCAAACTAACACATGTGTTTGATTCCATCTTTCAATTTTGTGATTATACAGTGTCATTTACTGCGACTAATCCATGTTGTGTCATTTCTACCTCACCAGGTTTGCCCACAGTCCCTCTGCTTCCCTCCTCCTCCAGTCCTTCTCTAAGCCCCCTCGCTCCCCTCAACCCCGCCGGCTTCAACCCCGCCACCACGCTACCAGGTGGGCCATCTTACTTTTGCTTTGTCCCGCACATAATGACTGATTTGAATATGACCAGTAGAATATCACATATTTAGTAAACATCATTCTGCATAGGCTGAGCTTTGGCTGGGCAATAAGACTGTCGCAAAATATCCTCGATAGTTGTTTATGATACCATTTCAACTTGGTTGTCTTGCAACACGCAGACTTTGTAGGAAAACTGTATCACAATTCAAGTGTTTCATATCGGTCGATATTTTTATGACTTAAAAAATATATGGACCAGGTGAAAAATATATTAAATGGAAACATTTTTATTTAAAATGTAATCTCCCTCTGATTATAATGTTTTCAGCTATCGAGGCAGAATGAAAAGGAAATGTCATAAGCATCGACAACACTCTTTCTAAAATCACATTGAACACTTAACAATAACCTCTTAAAATGAAGGTGCAAAATAACAAAATATGTAAGAAATGATTAATGAAGTGTAACAAAATACCAAAATATGCAAGAAATGATTAATAAAGTGTAACAACAAAATATGTAATAAATGATTAATAGTGTAACAAAATATGTAAGAAATGATTAATGAAGTGTAACAAAATATGTAAGAAATAATTAATGAAGTGTAACAAAATATGTAAGAAATTATTAAGTGTAACAAAATGTGTAAGAAATGATTAATAAGGTATAACAAAGTATGTAAGAAATTAATAAAATGTAACAAAATAACAAAATGTGTAAGAAATTATTAATGAAGTGTAAAAAAATATGTAAGAAATTATTTATAAAGTATAACAAAATATATAAGAAATTATTAATAGTGTAACAAAATATGTAAGAAATGATTAATAAAGTGTAACAAAATAACAAAATATGTAAGAAATGATTAATAAAGTGTAACAAAATAACAAAATGTGTAAGAAATGATTAATGAAGTGTAACAAAATATATAAGAAATAAAGTATAACAAAATATGTAAGAAATTATTAATGAAGTGTAACAATATAACATGTAAGAAATTATTAATAAAGTTTAACAAAATAACAAAAGTGTGAAAATGTTAACATAGAGAAAAAATAACTATTTTTTTGCAGGTTTACTGGCAGGAAGTCAAAAATGTATAATATTTAATTTGATCTGTTATTTTTATGTCCGTATGGAAAGGAATTTATGTTATGCAGTAATTATTATTTAATTATTGGACCAAATGATTACTTTAAAGTAACACATTTGTTATATTCTGTTATTTTATTTTAATTATACAGTCCTGCACTTTAGTTTCTACCTGTTTTACGTACATCCGAATAAGGAACAGACGAGGGTTGGGAAAAAAAGTGTGCCATATAACCCGGTATGCCTAATGTAAGAAATAAGTTAAGTTGTGCTTACCCACCTCAATGCTTCTGTAGCATTGGACAGGGTGATGTAGGTCTTCAGTTAACGATGTCAAGGAAAAGTGTCACTCTGAGTGATCATAGTCAATTTTAGTGAGCATGTTGATTTTGAATTTTCCTTATACCGTATTTTTCGGAGTATAAGTCGCTCCGGAGTATAAGTCGCACCTGCTGAAAATGCATAATAAAGAAGAAAAAAAACATATATACGTCGCACTGGAGTATAAGTCGCATTTTGGGGGGAAATTTATTTGATAAAAGCCAACACCAAGAATAGACATTAGAAAGGCAATTTAAAATAAATAAAGAATAGTGAACAACAGGCTGAATAAGTGTACGTTATATGAGGCATAAATAACCAACTGAGAATGTGCCTGGTATGTTAACGTAACATATTATGGCAAGAGCCATTCAAATAACTATAACATATAGAACATGCTATACGTTTACCAAACAATCTGGCACTCCCGATCGCTAAATCCCATGAAATCTTCCTCCCTGCTAGCGTCCATTCTTTCTGCTGCTCGATCGCCGTTTTCTGGTGCATATTTCACTACGTCCAGCTTGTAATCTGCATTATATGATTTCCTTTTCGGTGCCATTTTAGTTCAGCCCTTCACAGTTTTTATAAGTTACCGCCAATGTTGCTGTGATCTATTTTAATAGCTCCGGCAGTAGCGTATAGCATATAGCAGTTAGCAATCCAAAACCCACAATGCACTTCTGCCATGACCTGCCCCCGCCGAATTCTTATTGGTTGGCGTGTGAGTGACGATTGCTGACGTGTGTGTGACGATTGCGGACATTTTCTTCGTCGCTCACGCGAATGAGATAAATATTATTTGATATTTTACGGTAATATGTTAATAATTTTTCACATAAGTCGCTCCGGAGTATACGTCGCACCCACGGCCAAACTATGAAAAAAAACCTCGACTTATAGTCCGAAAAATACGGTAATAAAGTGTAACAAAATATGTAAGAAATGATTAATAAAGTGTAACAAAATATGTAAGAAATTATTAATAAAGCGTAACAGAATATGTAAGAAATTATTAATAAAGTGTAACAAAATATGTAATGATTAATCAAGTGTAACAAAATATGTAATAAATGATTAATAAAGTGTAACAAAATATGTAATAAATGATTAATAAAGTGTAACAAAATATGTAATGATTAATAAAGTGTAACAAAATATGTAAGAAATGATTAAGTGTAACAAAATATGTAAGAAATGATTAATTAAGTGTAACAAAATGTGTAAGAAATGATTAATAAAGTGTAACAAAATGTGTAAGAAATGATTAATAATGTGTAACAAAATATGTAAGAAATTATTAATAGTTTAATAAAATATGTAAGAAATTATTAATAAAGTGTAATAAAATATGTAAGAAATGATTAATGAAGTGTAACAAAATAACAAAATATGTAAGAAATTATTAATGAAGTGTAACAAAATATGTAAGAAATTATTAATAAAGTGTAACAAAATAACAAAAGTGTGAAAATGTTAACATAGAGAAAAAATAACTATTTTTTTGCAGGTTTACTGGCAGGAAGTCAAAAATGTATAATATTTAATTTGATCTGTTATTTTTATGTCCGTATGGAAAGGAATTTATGTTATGCAGTAATTATTATTTAATTATTAACGTTTAATAAAATATGTAAGAAATGATTAATAAAGTTTAATAAAATATGTAAGAAATTATTAATGAAGTGTAACAAAATATTTAAGACATGATTAATAATGTGTAACAAAATATGTAAGAAATTATTAAGTACAACAAAATATGTAAGAAATTATTAATAAAGTGTAACAAAATATGTAAGAAATGATTAAAGTGTAACAAAATAACAAAATATGTAAGAAATGATTAATGAAGTGTAGCAAAATAACAAAAGTGTGAAAATGTTAACATAGAGAAAAAATAACTTTTTTTGCAGGTTTACTGGCAGGAAGTCAAAAATGTAATGTTTAATTTGGTCTGTTATTTTTATGTAAGTATGGAAAGGAATTGATGTTATGCAGTAATTATTATTTAATTATTGGACCAAATTATTATTTTAAAGTAACACATTTGTTAAATTCTGTTATTTTATTTTAATTATACAGTCCTGCACTTTAGTTTCTACCTGTTTTACGTACATCCAAATACGGAACAGACGAGAGTTGAAAAGAAAAGAGAGCTAGTTTGTTTAAAAAAATTAAAAAATAATCCAGAAAATTGACTTTTCCTGATTTATCCACAATTTCTTAATTTTTACTTTATTTCTCACTCTATGCAAAGAATCAACCACGAGACAGCAAGATGGCGCAACCAAACTTAGTAGTTGATACTGTTACATGCCCGTAACTCTGGTGTTTGTTCCCTTTTAAAAGGGTTAAATAGTTGGTTTTGTCTAAATATGCACTCGCGTTATTTACCTGTATCGTGTTCAACCCCTGACAGAAACATTTTAACTCATGTCACTTATTAGCAATGTAACATTCAAGCACGACAAAAAATAGTGATTTAATATTTATTGAAAAATGTAGTTCCTTATTACATAAACATAAGATCAAGAAATTAGCAGCTTTGCATTTGAGTCATTAAAAAAAACTGACTTCCCTTTTTTTTTTTTTTTTGCCTATCGTTCACAATCATTATGAAAGACACGACGACGGATGTTTTTATTTTTCATTTCAATGCATTCTAAATATGAAATAAAGGTAAATAAAAGTCTGCTTATATCGGAGCCAATGGGAGCTCCACTGTTCCGCCTATAAAATCCGATAAATAACCATTCAAAAAGCGCCAACAATACTCAATTTATATTTTGTGTCTTGAATATCAACCAAGTATTCGTGATATTGTTATTATAAACGCTAAGGCATGCAAACTATTTATAGCGGCGCCGTGATCACTACCAGCTGCTTCCTCGCTTCCCTGCTCCCTGTAAATTTATTGTAGATCATAAATCATGCCGCTCACCTGGAAAGTAGATGGCTGAGAATGTAATCCGACAGGTTAGGACACTTTGACAGCCGTTTCAGACCTGGAACACGCTTCTTTATGAGGATTATGAGACATTTTTCATCAAAATTGGAATATATGAACATCCCAGCAGTCAACTTCCTAATGACAGCAGACATTGTACAGTAAGTGATTGTTTTATTATGTTTGTTGGCTCTCATGAAGTCTGCAGCGAGTAATAATCAGTGATGAAGAGGGAAAAAAATTAAGTTTATAAAGTAATTCGCCGCGTATGCTTAAAATGATCAAAATATATAGAAATGTAATGTTATTATAGACTTAGACTTCCTTTTTATTGGCATTCAAATTTGAATTTTACAGTACAGATAAGAACAAATTTCGTTGCATTAGCTCATGGTAGTGCAGGATAAAAGAGCAATAAGGTGCAGATATAAATAAATAAATAGGTTACTGTACAGATAAATATATTGCACTTTTTCATATGCATCCACGTTTATGGATGTATGTTATATTGTCTTTTTTATTCCAGCGAGTTAATCCATTTTGGGGGGAGTTGAGGGGATAATAATAAAAATGTGCTTGTTACTACATTACATATTTACTTACATCATGAATAAAAAAAAAAACCTTAATGGAGGTGTTTGGATAGTTTTAAGGGCTCTATATGCAGAATTGAACGTCTCCTTTGTAAGCGGACTATTGACCACGTTTATTTTATATTTAGAATGCATTTTAAATCCATCCGTCCTGTTTCATGATTGTGAACGGTAGGCAAAATTCCCAAAAAAAAGTGCAGTTCCTCCTTAAATGTTGCAACAAAAAAAAGACATTTTATTGAGTCAATTAAAAAAAATCCCCACAAGGGAAAACTACTTTATTGCAATTATACTAGCAGTGATGTCATGAGTCAATCCAACACATTGATTTCTTCTAAAATCCTGAGGTCAGTGCAGTGGCACCCACATAGCACAAGGGGGCGCTAAATCCCCACACAAATCAACTATAGGTTGTATTCCACCACATGACTTGTGAGCCAAACTAGACTTACCATATTTTCCGGGCTTTAAGGCGCACTTTTTTTTCCCTCTGAACTCAATAGTGTGCCATATAACCCAGTATGCCTAATGTAAGAAATACGTTTAGTTGTGCTTACCCACCTCAATGCTTTTGTAGCATTGGACAGGGCGATGTAGGTCTTCAGTTAACGATATCAAGGAAAAGTGTCACTCTGAGTGATCAGTCAATTTTAGTGAGCATGTTGATTTTGAACTTTCCTTATAATCGGTAATGAAGGGCATACTTACACAACAGCCATACATGTCACACTAAGGGTGGCCGTATGAACAACGCCAACACTGTCATAAACATGTGCCACATTGTGAAACCACACTAAACAACAATGACAAACACATTTCGGGAGAATACTTGCACCGCAACAGAACAAATACCCAGTATTCCCTGCAGTACCAACTCTTCCGGGACACTATTTTATTTGGTACATGGATTAATGATAAGTGTGCCCAGTAGATGACAGTCAAACATAAGAGATACATCTCAAATAAACACCAACATTTTAAATGTTCCGTTGAATATATAGAACATTTCACACGGCGCTGAAAAAAATCTATCAAAATGTTTTAGTAGTACATGTTTTAGTGCCATTTCTAATATAAAGTAGTGTAAAATTCTTACTTATATCTGTCAGTAAACTCGCCATGAAAGCGCTAAAACATACCAGTGTAGTGAGTATACATTATTCACCCAAGGAACTTTAGTTATTAGAGTTTTTCACGGGACACATTTCCGGTGTTGTTGTTTCCGGATGAGGAGATGCTGCTCCGTTATTGATTGAAGTAAAGCCTGAATGTCATTAAAACAGTTAGAGCCATCTTTTTGACACTTCTTCCACTCCCGTCCTTGCACGCTACACCGCTACAACAAAGATGACGGGGAGAAGACGCTGTCGAAGGTGAGCCACGTAAATAACAGGCATGTGATTTTTCCGTATTAAGTCGGAATTCCGTCTTTTTTAATCTCGGGGGGGAAAAAAAATTACTCCCGTTTTTCCGTTTTTTTTCCGACCCTAAATCAAGATTCGAGACGTAGTTGATTGGTCGATATGTTCCTTGTGACCAATCAGGACATCTGTTATGAATGATGACGTTAAGAACGTCATCATTCATAATGGTTATTACCGCCATTTTCCATATGTAAACGATGTCGGTTCTCGAGAGAAAGGACGCTTTACGAGTAAAAGAAATTGATAAACATGTCAAAAATAAGTTTCGATGGAAAGGGAAATCACTGATACTGTTGGGAAGAAGGAAGTTACGACTTTGTTCGGTGATTTTATTCGGAAAATCGATCGCCCCGGAAAGGTTTTGTGCACGTGGTGTCATGATAATATTGACTATGGATCACGAGGTTTCAAGGCTTTGGAAGTACATGCGAAATGCCAAAAACATATGAAACAACTTAAAGCAAGGTATGTTCTATTAATGATGTTTTCATGTCTTTAAACACTAAAATATTTTCTTCAAATGGTGCTGTCTTTGTTAATTTTAGCATGAAACCAGGAGCTTCGGGGGGCGTCGCCCCCCTTGTCCTCCCACCAGGGCACCGCCCTGGACCTGGCTGGGGGCCTTTGTCCCTCAGACCCCCGGAAATTTTTTCAGTCTTTTTCATTGTGGTCAAATCACATGCCTGAAATAAGACCGCCCACAAAACGGCGCATCCGGAAGCGACTGTCAGAAAGTGTCTTGAAGATGATGTGTAAAACATAATCAATGCAACATTTTGACCAAAGAACCACCATCACATGTTATGTGACCACAAGGAAGTCTTTTACATTCAGAAAAATAGTAATATGACCCCTTTAATGCACTCTATAATCCGATGCGCCTATATGAAAAAAAATGTTTTCCCATATATATATTATTATAATCCGGAAAATAAGGTAATTAATAAAATATTTGTAGAGTGATATCAAGGATTATACGTCGGTCGCATTGTCAGGGTTATCGAACTATTGAGCTCCAGACATCATTCTACACGACAAAACCGATGAAAATTTGAAAAAACACGGAAGTCTGCAACTTCTTTGTGTGAGACCGGATCAAGGACATTGGTATCAAGACTTCTGGATAAATATGTATCGTTTTTGCTCGTGGAAAGGTTGTTTTTCATGGTTTAACTTGGTTTGTTGTTTGAGTTTATTTGGAACGGCCATGCATACAACATGATGCATCACAATTTCCAGGTAGTATTAACTACCCCTTTTCCTTTACATTGCAGTTGCTAAAACTTTTGTTCACTTCTTGTTCTCAATTTATTCTCAATATACTCCATAAGTAAAAATAAAAATAAATAAATAATAATTAGTGAAGTAAGTTATATTTCATATGGTGAGATGAGTAAGATTATCTAGCAAATGAATGGATGGATGAGATCAATTCAGAATGTTTATCAAGGTTCTTCTTAAACACTTTAAGTTTGAAGAGTTTCTTGAAGTGGATCATATTAGTACATTGTTTGACTTCTTTGCTTAATCCATTCCATCATTTATTTCCACATACTGATATACTGAAGGTCTTAAGTGTTGTACGTGCGTAAAAATGTTTTAAATTACATTTTTCTCTAAGATTATATTTCTTCTCTTTTGTTGAGAAGAATTGTTGTACATTCTTGGGTTGTTGTTGTTGCTGCACGCGCCGTTTAGGAGTAGCATGTTTTTTATCAATTTACAAACATTTACAAAACAAGCAGCTACGCCACAGCTAAGCACACAATAGCACACAAGCTTCATGTAAATAGAACGTAAGCACATGTGACGATATAAACAAGTATCAAATATTATAGTTGTATATTATTTACAAGTACAAAGTCTCCGAGGCAGAAGCGTTTTTGAAAGTATCCAGTAACAAACGTGTCCACATCATTCAACTTATTGAGTCACAATCTTAATTCAATTAATTATTGTTGTACATTCTTGGGTTGTTGTTGTTGCACACGCCGTTTAGGAGTAGCGTGTTTTTTCCCCCCGTTTTTTATCAGTTTACAAACATTTACAAAACAAGCAGCTACGCAACAGCTAAGCACACAATAGCACACAAGCTTCATGTAAATAGAACATAAGCACATGTGATGATATAAACAAGTATCAAATATTATAGTTGTATATTATTTACATGTACAAAGTCTCCGAGGGAGAAGCGTATTTGAAAGTATCCAGTAACAAACGTGTCCACATCATTCAACTTATTGAGTCACAATCTTAATTCAATTAATTATTGTTGTACATTCTTGGGTTGTTGTTGTTGCACACGCCGTTTAGGAGTAGCGTGTTTTCCCCCCCGTTTTTTATCAATTTACAAACATTTACAAAACAAGCAGCTACGCCACAGCTAAGCACACAATAGCACACAAGCTTCATGTAAATAGAACGTAAGCACATGTGACGATATAAACAAGTATCAAATATTTTAGTTATGTTATTTACATGTACAAAGTCTCCGAGGCAGAAGCGTATTTGAAAGTATCCAGTTACAAACGTGGCCGCATCATTCAACTTATTGAGTCATGATCTTCCATCCATCCATTTTCTACCGCTTGTCCCTTTTGGGGTCGCGGGGGTCACTGTAATTCAATGAATTATTGTGTCGCCAAAACACAAATTCATACTTTTCTAACAGAGACAGGCTAACCTCCTCCAACCTCCGAGGACAAAGCTACGAACAACGGGAGACCGGGCTTTCTGCTCCGCCGCTCCCAGTCTGTGGAACGCTCTCCCTGACCACCTGAGGGCACCACAGACTGTTGATGCTTTTAAAAAAAGGCTTAAAAAGCCTTTTTTTTTTTAGATATATGCATACTAGTTCTAGCTATTAGGCTGTTCTAGTTTTTAGTTTGATTTTAATTTCAATTTTTATTCTTTTTAATACACTGTAGCACTTTGAGGTTGTTTACTCAATGTAAAGTGCTTTTTACAAATAAAATCTAAATTATTTTTATCATTATTACTACAAAAGTCTAAATCTTGTGATTTTGATGTTATTTCTTTCAGGGTTGATGCCCCTCCCAGGTGGTCTCCCTCCGCTACCAAACCTTCCCAATCTGAACCTGCCGCTCCCGGACCTCAGCGCCCTCTCACTAGCGGCGAGCAGCAGCTTAGCGGCGCCCGGGAGCTCGGGTACGTCCCGAGAGGATGTACTGTAGTGAGAAGTGTCGTGTGACCATGTGACCTTGTTGTGTGTCCATCAGTTCCTCCTCTGATCCACCTGCCAGGCCTCGCCCCCCTGCCGCCTCTGCCCGCCATGCTGACCCCCCTCCTGCCTCAGGGCGTGGCCCCCATCGTCCCCGCCGGCCCCCTGGCCTCGGTCACGGTGACCCCCGCCACAGAGTCCGTCGCCACGGAACTGCCGCCTCCCACGGAAACGCCGCTCACGTCTTCGTAACTCGGGAATGTATATCTCGCTAAACACACGCGCGGTTTCTTTTTCCTCTCTCGGTTCTATTTATTTGGCTACGGGGGCGGCAGGTTGTACCCGGTCGACAAATTATTCTTCTGCGCTGCTTTCAGTCGGCCATTGACTTTCCCCGCTGCCGTTAAATGTTCAAACGTAATTGACTGAATCGTTCACACAGTTGCATTTATATATTTTAACAAAGCCGGGTGACGAGTAGGCGATCTCTCGGTTCATTCAACTCCTTCCTTCCTTCCCGATGACTCTTATTTTGTAAATAATGTCACTGCAAGAGGCTCTGTGTGCCTTCACCAAATGTTAGGAATAAAGTACCAGTCAAAGTTCTTCTGAATGTCAGCTCAGGACGTCTCAATTCTTTCCAGGAGGAAGAAAACTCCCCGCCGCGATTGTAAAATAGTGTAATTTCTCTCTAAAATTGTTATAAGTACACCTCTGCACAACATTTTATCCCTATTACAGTATTTTTCGGACTATAAGTCGCAATTTTTTTCATAGTTTGGCCGGGGGTGCGATTTATACTCAGGTTTTATCAAATACATTTCCCCAAAAAATGCGACTTGTACTCCAGTGCGACTTATGTTTTTTTACCTTCTTTATTATGCATTTTCGGCCGGTGCGACTTATATTCCGAAAAATACGGAAACTAAGAAATGTAGATTAACTTTATAACATATTTTTTTTAGTCTGTAACAGAAAATATTTCAAGTGCAACAATTTTCCTGAAATTAAAAAAAACATTATATATATATATATATATATATATATATATATATATATATATATAAACTAAGAACATTTTCTGACCAACTTGAACCATTTGATTCTGGAAAATTGAATAAACTAAAAATAATAATACATTGAAATTGATCAGCAACATTAACTCGGGAGCAAAATATATAAAACACTTTTAACCTACAAAACAAAAATTAATTGATTGGCCCCCATTTGTCGCATTTACCTGACACATGAAACGTGACACAATTTGGGGCGGAGGAGTAGATTGTTGAATATCCTAAGGGGGAAGTGCACTTCTTAGGGAATCGTTCAGTCATTACGAAAGACATGACGTATATTTTTTAAAGCATGCTAACTCGTAGATAAGTCATTTGAAGGTCCTTTATGCCGCCTATAAAACCAATTTAAAAAAAACATCCAAAAAGCTCCATTTACATTTTTTTTATTGAAAATTAACCAAGTATTAGTCATATTGTTATTATAAGCGCTAACGCAGACAAACTATTTATAGCGGGGCCGTGGTCACGAGCTCACGTGCCAATGTTGACATAATCATCTGCTTTGTTTCCTTGCTCGTCAAACTTGATTGTAGATGATAAATCATGCCTCTTACCTGGATAGTAAAGGCTGAGGACGTATTACTACAAGTTGGTGCACTTTGACAGCCAATTTACACCTGGAAATGGCGAGAACACGAAAAAAATGCTTGGTTCCACCCCCCTTTTCTTCATCTAAATAGGAATATATGACCATCCCAGTAGTCGGCATCCTAATGACAGCAGACATTGTACAGTAAGTGATGTTTTATTATGTTTGTTGGCTCCTGTAAAGTCTGCAGTGAGTAATAATCAGGGATGTTGTTGAAAAAGTAACATTGTGATGCATTTTGAAATGATTGCTTAAAATGAGTGAAATATGTAAATATTATAAATGTGCCTATTACTACATTACATGTATACTGAGTGGACCGACACCAGCAGATGACATGGCACCCCAAACCATCACCCAACCATGCAAATTTTGCATTTCCTTTGGAAATCGAGGTCCCAGAGTCTGGAGGAAGACAGGAGAGGCACAGGATCCACGTTGCCTGAAGTCTAGTGTAAAGTTTCCACCATCAGTGATGGTTTGGGGTGCCATGTCATCTGCTGGTGTCGGTCCACTCTGTTTCCTGAGATCCAGGGTCAACGCAGCCGTCTACCAGCAAGTTTTAGAGCACTTCATGCTTCCTGCTGCTGACCTGCTCTATGGAGATGGAGATTTCAAGTTCCAACAGGACTTGGCGCCTGCACACAGCGCAAAATCTACCCGTGCCTGGTTTACGGACCATGGTATTTCTGTTCTAAATTGGCCCGCCAACTCCCCTGACCTTAGCCCCATAGAAAATCTGTGGGGTATTGTGAAAAGGAAGATGCAGAATGCCAGACCCAAAAACGCAGAAGAGTTGAAGGCCACTATCAGAGCAACCTGGGCTCTCATAACACCTGAGCAGTGCCAGAAACTCATCGACTCCATGCCACGCCGCATTAACGCAGTAATTGAGGCAAAAGGAGCTCCAACCAAGTATTGAGTATTGTACATGCTCATATTTTTCATTTTCATACTTTTCAGTTGGCCAACATTTCTAAAAATCCCTTTTTTGTATTAGCCTTAAGTAATATTCTAATTTTGTGACACGGAATTTTGGATTTTCATTTGTTGCCACTTCAAATCATCAAAATTAAATGAAATAAACATTTGAATGCATCAGTCTGTGTGCAATGAATAAATATAATGTACAAGTTACACCTTTTGAATGCAATTACTGAAATAAATCAAGTTTTTCAAAATATTCTAATTTACTGGCTTTTACCTGTATGTATGTATGTATATATATATATATATATATATATATATGTATGTATGTAGGGACGGCGTGGCGCAGTGGGAGAGTGGCCGTGCGCAACCCGAGGGTCCCTGCTTCAATCCCCACCTAGTACCAACCTCGTCATGTCCGTTGTGTCCTGAGCAAGACACTTCACCCTTGCTCCTGATGGGTGCTGGTTAGCGCCTTGCATGGCAGCTCCCGCCATCAGTGTGTGAATGGGTAAATGTGGAAGTAGTGTCAAAGCGCTTTGAGTACCTTGAAGGTAGAAAAGCGCTATACAAGTACAACCCATATATATATATACCGGTATATATATATGTAGCACCCCTACTGTAGGATAGCAGGTTAGTACAACAATTAAGATTGCTAGGTTCTTGGCTGTATAATTGAGAGACTCGCAATGAGACGTTACGTACTTAGTGGACCACAGAACAACTGCTAGCAAATTTATTGCACAATAAACAATAACACATGAACAGTGTGCTTTTTAAATTGAAAATACCCCCAAAAATGAAATAAAATAGAGCTCTGTTGCAAAATTCAAAAGTAGCAAAATAGAAGAAATGTCCTTTTTAAATTGTCCTTTCAAAAAATACAATCTACCCGGGTAGTATTGAATTGAACACTGTCTATATTCCTTGGTTGGGAATCCTTAGTTCTGTTGTAATCCGTTATTCCATACTGATTCGGTTCGATACTTGCGACTCTGATGGTGGATCAGTTCAGTTATAGATCACTGCAGAGTGTGGAGACCGATGCAGCTGGCCACACCACATCCAAACGCTCCCTCTCCGCAGACTCTCACTCACTGGGACTGGCTCGCCATCATAACTCAAGTCCAGCTTGGAACCAGACTTCAGGATCATACAAAAAAAACAATCTGCACATAGCAGTACAGAATGTAATCAGTTAGAATACTCTTTTTACTCTTAGTTATCTTCCATATGGTACCATATTAACTTCAATTTTAAATCAATAAACACAGTTACTCATTTTAACCATTTAGTCATGGACATATGAATACTGGTCGGTTCACACTGTACTCCATATAAGTCTGTAAGACTTTAACAGCAGCATCAAATCATGAAAACTATAGTAGCTTCACCTCTTAAGACTTCAATGAATGAAATTAAATGAGTTACATCCATTTAAGGATTTTTACCTTTTTATCTTTAAATTATGAACTGTGAATTATCACTTTTAAACCATCACAAAATAAAACAAGTGATTATTTAACTGAAATCACATTTTGGTCATCATGCCCTGATGGCAGCGGCTTGCAGACGCTCTTGGAAGTGTAGAGCGATTTGGCAAAAATACCCGTCAATTCTGTCTATTTCATGGCTGGCTCACAGCGTGGACACTTCGTGATCAGATACGACCGACAGACGATTCTGGATGTGGATAGATCGGGCCGTTATAGGCTGAAAGATGCGGGTACTTTCGACCTCCTCGCTAGCATGGGGATTCTTCGCTGGCTACATCCAACGGCCTCTAAAGCAGCGGAGTCAAGTACCAGCGGGGACCGTCAACGGAAGACACGTAAGCGGTGTGAGCGGAAGCAAAAGCGGGGATGCCGAGCGGGGTTAACAACAAAGCGAAAGGCTAATCCTCAAAGAAGCGCTAGTCCGGGTGAGAAGTTAGTTAAAATAGAACTAGCCAGCGCCAGGCTGGATAATACCTGCACACATAGCAACTATTTTAGAACAATACACAACTCAAAAAATGTTTTTTTCTGTGTCAGAAGTAGACATGCACTCTACTGAGGTGGCAAGTTATGATGCGTTCGGTTTATCACAACATCAAGCAAACAATCGGAAAATTCCCGTCATATCAATTCCTAGATATGGTCGAAATTATTTAAAGTGCACTACACATAATAAACACAACATTATTAATATTGCTACTACGGATAATTTCAACAAAAACTCCTCAAAACAGCCCACTACCTATAATATGGGCTTCTTAAACAAAAACTCGCCGAGACCTGGCTCAAACCAGACGATTTCTTTGCGCTGGGTGAGGCGTCTCCTCCTGGCTATGCGGGAGCGCATATTGCCCATCCCATTAAAAGGCGTGGGGGAGTTGCACTCATACACAATAAAAACTTTAATCTTACCCCGAACCTAAATAATAAATATAACTCGTTTGAGATGCTTACTATGAGGTTTGTCACACCGCTGCCTCTCCACCTGGCTGTTATCTACCGCCCCCCAGGACCCAATTCGGACTTCATCAGTGAATTTTCAGAGTTCGTTGCTGATTTAGTGACGCACGCCGACAATATAATCATAATGGGGGACTTTAATATCCATATGTATACCCCATCGGACCCTCAGTGCATGGCGCTCCAGACTATAATTGATAGCTGTGGTCTTACACAAATAATAAATGAACCTACGCATCGCAACGGAAATACGATAGATCTAGTGCTGGTCAGGGGTGTCACCACCTCCAAAGTTACGATACTCCCGTATACTAAAGTAATGTCCGATCATTACCTTATAAAATTTGAAGTTCTGACTCATTGTCAACAAACTAATAATAACTGCTATAGCAGCCGCAACATGCCACAACGATGACTCTTGCTGGCCTACTGCCTTCGGTAATGGCACCATTCCCAAATTATGTCGGCTCTATTGATAACCTCACTAACAACTTTAACGACGCCCTGCGCGACACCATTGATAGTATAGCACCGCTAAAGCTTAAAAGAGCCCCTAAAAGGCGCACCCCATGGTTTACAGAAGAAACTAGAGCCCATAAATGATCATGTAGAAAGCTGGAACGCAAATGGCGCGCGACTAAACTTGGTTTTCCATCAAGCATGGAGTGATAGTTTAATAACTTATAAACACATGCTTACCCTAGCTAAAGCTAAATATTATTCAAATCTCATCCACCTCAACAAAAATGATCTGAAATTTTTGTTTAGTACAGTAGCATCGCTAACCCAACAAGGGACTCCTCCCAGTAGCTCCACCCACACAGCAGATGATTTTATGAATTTCTTTAATAAGAAAATTGAACTCATTAGAAAGGAGATTAAAGACAACGCATCGCAGCTACAACTGGGTTCTATTAACACAGATACGACTGTATCTACGAAGGATACCGCCCTCCAAAATAGTTTCTCTCTCTTTGATGAAATAACACTAGAGGAATTGTTAAGATGTGTCAATGGGACAAAACAAACAACATGTTTACTTGACCCATTTCCTGGGAAACTTATTAAGGAGCTTTTTGTATTATTAGGTCCATCAGTGCTAAATATTATAAACTTATCACTTTCCTCTGGCACTGTTCCACTAGCATTCAAAAAAGCGGTTATTCATCCTTTGCTCAAAAGACCTAACCTCGATCCTGACCTCATGGTAAACTACCGGCCGGTGTCCCACCTTCCGTTTATCTCGAAAATCCTCGAAAAAATTGTCGCACAGCAGCTAAATGCACACTTAATGTCTAACAGTCTCTGTGAACCTTTTCAATCCGGTTTCAGGGCAAATCACTCTACGGAGACAGCCCTCGCAAAAATGACTAATGATCTACTGCTAACGATGGATTCTGATGCGTCATCTATGTTGCTGCTTCTTGATCTTAGCGCTGCTTTCGATACCGTCGATCATAATATTTTATTAGAGCGTATGAAAACACGTATTGGTATGTCAGACTTAGCTTTGTCGTGGTTTAACTCTTATCTTACTGACAGGATGCAGTGCGTCTCCCATAACAATGTGACCTCGGACTATGTTAAGGTAATGTGCGGAGTCCCCCAAGGTTCGGCTCTTGGCCCTGCACTCTTTAGTATTTACATGTTGCCGCTAGGCGACAT